>NC_092343.1:363865070-363945070 GCF_046630445.1 Rutidosis leptorrhynchoides | reverse complement strand
ATATATATATATATATAACCTTGGAAATAACAAATATATTAATAAATTAAATAAGTAATATATATAAACTAGTTTAATTATTATTACATGTTAATTATATATGTTAATATATATACTTGATATAGGTTCGTGAATCCAAGGCCAACCTTGCATTGTTCAGTATCGTCGTATGAATATTTTTACTACAAAATATCGTATTGTGAGTTTCATTTGCTCCCTTTTTTAAATGTTTTTGCAATATATATTTTTGGGACTTAGAATACATGCGATTTTATAAATATTTGACGAAATAGACACAAGTAATTAAAACTACATTATATGGTTGAATGGATCGAAGCCGAATATGCCCCTTTTAGCCTGGTAATCTAAGAATTAGGGAACCGAGCCCCTAATTGACACGAATCCTAAAGATAGATCTATTGGGCCTAACAAACCACATCCATTGTTGCGGATGCTTTAGTACTTCGAAATTTATCATGTCTGAAGGGAGTCCCGGAATGATGGGGATATTCTATATGCATCTTGTAAATGTCGATTATCAGGTGTTCAATCCATATGAATGATTATTTTTGTCTCTATGCATGGGACGTATTTTTATGAGAAATGGAAATGAAAATCTTGTGGTCTATTAAAATGATGAAAATGATTGATTATGATAAACTAATGAACTCACCAACCTTTTGGTTGACACTTTAAAGCATGTTTATTCTCAGGTTTGAAAGAAATCTTCCGTTGTGCATTTGCTCATTTTAAAGATATTACTTGGAGTCATTCATGGCATATTTCAAAAGACGTTGCATTCGAGTCGTTGAGTTCATCAAGATTATTATTAAGTCAATTATAGTTGGATGTATTATGAAAGGGTATGCATGCCGTCAACTTTTGATGTAAAGAAAGATTGTCTTTTAAAAATGAATGCAATGTTTGTAAAATGTATCATACAGAGCTAAAATACCTCGCGATGTAACCAAATGTAATGTATTCGTCTAGATGGATTAGGACGGATCATTACACTATGTTAATAAACATGTATAGATTTAAAGATCATATTGGGTCAGGTTGACTTTTGAGATAACTTTTGTTAACTTCTGCATTTCGGTCTCGAGCATTAGGATTGTGATACACTATGACCCAACCTAGTTTGTTAGACATGTATTGACCAACGTATGTTCTCTAGGTTGAGATCTACGGTTATTTTGCATTCCGAGTTTCGGTCACATTTCGATGAATGAATTTATGTGCTGCTAAGGTGAGTTTCATTTGCTCCCTTTTTAATTGCTTTTGCAATCTATATTTTTGGGCTGAGAATACATGCACTTTATTTTAAACACAATGGACACAAGTACATACTAAATTCTACATTGAGTTTGAACCAAAAATCCCTTAGCTTTGGTAACTAGTAACTGCCGTTTATAAGAACTGGTGGGTGCAAGTAGTTATATATGGATTCATAGGGCTTGACATCCCCGTCTGTTCCAGGTATAGAAACCCTAGCCTGAACTATAAAACAGACGTATGCTATTTGAGGTTAGTACATGTTGGTTTACGTGTATTGTACAATTTGGTTGCATGTATGTTAAAACAGGGGTACTTATTATATAGACGTTAAAGTTTAGTTACCAGGGTGCTCAATCTTGTAGAATATTTTGATAAACGTTTCTGGATAAACAACTGAAATCTTGTGATCCACCTTTATATACAGATTATGCGCAACATTAAAACTATGAACTCACCAACCTTTGTGTTGACACTTGAAAGCATGTTTACTCTCAGGTTCCTAGAAGTCTTCCGCTGTTTGCTTATCTGTTATACAAGCTATGTGTATGGTGTCATACATGCTTTATTCAAGAAAACATTGCATTCATAAAATCATCACCATGTATCTTATTTTGACTACATTATCAGCGGATGTAGTATTGTAAACTATTAATTACGGTGATTTTCTATATGTAGAAATCATCAAACATCAAAAACCTTGGAATATGATATTCAATTATGGTATGCCATTTTCAAAAGAATGCAATGTTTACAAAACGTATCATGTAGAGGTCAGTACCTCACTGTGAAATCAATGAATGATGTATTCATCCAAAGGGATTTAGATGAATCGTCACAGTTGGTCTCAGAGCTTGAGGTCATAGGGAACCAGAATCTGTATTAGTGTGTTTAATTGGTAATTGTTAGGATGCATTAGTGAGTCTGGACTATGACCGTATCTATTTTTACAGAGTTTTGCTTACCATTTATTGTCGGAAATTACCTGTCTATCATATTAAGTCTAAACACGTCTTACTGTATTGATTGCATAGATAGTGTATAGAAAAAATTCATATCTTGGCATATTGTGACGACCCGGAAATTTCCGACCAAATTTAAACTTAACCTTTATATGTTTCCGACACGATAAACAGAATTTGTAATGTTGAATCTCAAAAAGTTTGGAACTACATTCATGTAATCAGTTACCCTTTGATCGTGTTCGACGATTCACGAACAATTATGTGTATATACATATGTATATATAATATATAATATTAACTGAAAACATTAACAAAGTATTAGATGTATGATACTTTACATGAACGTATTTGTTTCGATATATTTATTGACAGAATTAAGAGATAATATCAAATGATTGAATTATCAGATACATTATGATATGATTACGGGCCTATGTTATGAGGTCCACTGTTATTTAAGAAATCTATTCTTTCTGACCACTAATTACTTAACCAGTATGATAAAAATAACGATATTTATATTTTATTTTATCAAATATATATAACGATTTAAATTAATATTATATATATTTATACGCGTATTATACATATATAGTTTTATACTTTTACTATACTTTAACTTTACCTTTACTTTACTTTTACTTTAATAATTCACTTTAATAATTCATACTTTAATAATTCACTTTAATAATTCATACTTTAATAATTCACTTTAATAATTAATACTTTAATAATTCATACTTTAGTAATTCATTTTAATAATTCATACTTTAATAATTCACTTTAATAATTCATACTTTAATAATTCACTTTAATAATTCAAAAATATATTATAAATAGAATTCAATAGGTTTCATTATTTCATAGAAACTTGAAAATATATTTCTCTAAACTCTCTCAATCGAATTATATATATATATATATATATATATACACTTAGTATTATTTCAAGATATTATTAGTATACATAAAATACTACGACAGAGTTATATTCAGACGATTTCAAAATAAATTTTCAAATGGGATAGAGCTAAGGAAATTATGGGTTATAGCTATGGAGGTTATGGGTATTGATCGAGGGTATTGTTCGTGAGGTCAACCTAACATATATCATTTTCGTTGCGTCTACGTACTTTCCTGCAATATTGAATCAGAATATTGATACGTGAGCATTCATATCTTATCTTTTATATATTAATAGTGTATCCCTGACTAGTGCTCGAGTATATATGATTATGCATGTTTGTATGCTTAGTTTCATCGTTAAATAGTTTATGATAAATCACGAATTTGATACATATGCTACTGAGATAAGGTATATGATATGCATGTCATTGAAAAGATGAAGAAAAATTAATAACTTTTCATTTAGAAATCGTGTGGTTTCGATGAACGGATTAAAAGATATGGTCAACTGAATTATCATTAATTTTAATATTATTATTAAAACTATTATTATAATCGTTATTAGTTGATGTTATTACTAAAATTATCTTTATTACGAAAAATTAATATTTTTATTGAAACTATCATTTTATTATTTTTATCATTATTATTATTATCAATATTATTTTATCAAATAAATATGCGTACAAAGATATTTTTACCACACATAATATAATTTTATTAATAATACATACCACTATATTTTTATGATATTAAGTGAATTTTATAAATTTTATTACTTGAGATATATAAAAGTATATTTTTATCATATATGAATTTTAATATAAATTTTTATTTATTAATAAATGACTTGTATTATTTAGTATAATAAGATCTGATAAATATATTTAAATATATAAAACGACTATATATAAGTTATATAATAAACATGTATAGATTTTGGAAGTCATTTTGGGTCAAGTTGACTTTTGTTGACTTTTGTTGACTTTTGCATGTCGGTCTCGAGCATTAGGATTGTGATACACTACAACTTGACCTAAATTGTTAGACATATATTGACCAACATATAAATATATATACTTAATATAGGTTCGTGAATCCGAGACAAACCCTGCACTTGTTCAGTGCCGTCATATACATAATTGCTACGAAATACAGTATTGTGAGTTTCATTACTCCCTTTTTATATATATTTTTGGGCTGAGAATACATGCACTATTTTATAACTGTTTTACGAAATGGACACAAGTACTAAAAACATATTCTACGTTGAGTTGTACCACTTTGCATATTTTTCCCTAATAGCTTGGTAACTAATATTTACATGTTGTAAGAGCATGCAAGCGCGAATCCTATTGATAGATCTATCGGGTTTGACAACCCCAACCGGGCTAGTCGCTCTAGTATCGTAAACGGTTGCATATTACTTTGTTTTTACTACACTTGGTACAGTGTAGGGAGATTTCATAATAAAGGGAATATGCCACATTAATTGTTAAGTATGGTTACCGAAGCGCTCAACAACTTATAGAATACTTTTATACACTTGCGAGTGTACGGATATTTATAGAAACTGAAATCTTGTGGTCTATTACTATTACGGAAATGATTGATTATGATAAACTAATGAACTCACCAACCTTTTGGTTGACACTTTAAAGCATGTTTATTCTCAGGTATTAAAGAAATCTTCCGCCGTGCATTAGCTCATTTTAAGGATATTACTTGGAGTCATTCATGACATACTTTGAAAGACGTTGCATTCGAGTCGTTGAGTTCATCAAGATTAATATTAAGTCAATTATAGTTGGATGTAATATGAAATGGTATGCATGACATCAATTTTTAATGTAAAGAAAGTTTGTCTTTTAAAAACGAATGCAATGTTTGTAAAACGTATCATATAGAGGTCAAATACCTCGCGATGTAATCAACTATTGTGAATCATTTATAATGTATATGAACGGATCCTTTCAGTTGGTATCAGAGCTTTGGTCTTAGCGAACCAGGTCTTGCATTAGTGTGTCTAACTGATAGTTGTTAAGATGCATTAGTGAGTCTGGACTTCGACCGTGTCTGCATGTCAAAAGTTTTGCTTATCATTTTTAGTCAAAAATCATCTACTTACCATCCTTAGGAAATTACCTGCTTATCATTCTTAAGTCTAGACGCGTTTTCCTACATTTATTGCATAATAATGTATAGACGAATTCTTATCTTAGCATATCCGTTACTGCGAACTTTGACTGACATCTTTCAAAGATTACTCCGTAATTTATGGGATTTTGGTATTATATATACATATGTAAATTATGTATTGAAGAATACCAAATCTAAATTCTACAATCTATTTCATACCAAAAATTCTTTCCCTGATCATACAAGATGGATCCCTCAACCAGTTCGAGTTCCTCGGATTCCGACAGTTATGCCGATATGGATTTCCACATGAGCTCCGAAAGCAGCGTGACCGGAATGGATCAACTAATTAGCCATCATCTATTTTGGATGAATTAGGGATGGGTTCGTAATCTACTTAACCATTGGAGACAAGAAGAAGGTGATCCCTTTCATCCACCACATTGCCCTCTTGGCAATGAACCTGAAGCACTTACCGGCGAACCTGTCTGAAACACCATTTTCTCTCTCATTTCCAGAGTATCTCGTCATCATTATATACTACACCAAATTCTAGATCTTATTTATCCGCTCGTCCGAACCGACAATCACCCCGGTGTAATAGAAGAAGTCAACGAACTTCGCGCTCGGGTAGTGGCTTTGGAGAATATGGTGCAAAGGTTACAAACACCAGCAGCAGCACCAGCAGCATAACCAGTACCACCATCAACAACATCAACAGTACCATTACCACCAACAACAACCGCATCGCAAACCTCAACCTCACAATCTGTCCCATGAGCATCGACGTCATACGCCATGTAGATACCAAGGAATACCACAACGATGAAGTATTGATTCATAACTTCATTGGGGAAACATTCTACGACGATTATGTAATTTCTAAAGTTTAGAAATTATCTATCCTAGCCTTACCCATAAATCAAATGAGTTTAATTTAATATTAACTCATTAAATCTATATTACATCTGAAGAAATATACACATATATATTTCTATAAAGACTGTAATAAAATTCTTTTGTACAAAATATTAATTGTGAAATTTTTTTTAACGAGTAGGTAATACCCGAGAGATATATAAATTCACAATTAATATGTTACATTCTTCGAATCTGATTCAGCAAATCATCCATTATACTCCCTACTTTCACAACAATATACATTCTTTTATAGAAATCAAAACAACCATACTCATTCAAAATCTAATTACATATTCTGATTTTGAAATCTCAGAATTTGATTCAAGATATAACCGAAATCATCACTCTTATCTTCCTACATCTTTCAAAACTATACTTTGACTTCAAAACTGTCCTAGAACCTCATTTCTATTCATGGAACTCACAAAAATATTTGTATCATTCAAAATCTTAGAACATCATATGTATATTAACAATTACAATATGTGTTCAAACACTTCGAAATTCTTAAAGACATGCGAGATGATGATCCATCCACACATTACCCACTGTCATGCACCTGAAAAGCTCTCGAAACCAAAGTTATAGTTTAACACGTATCCGTGTCATATCCTTTGATATTTATTACCAAATATAATTTTTCAATCTCTTTCCAAAATAGACAGTTTTGTCACAGCTTCAGTAAATCACCTTCATTTGTTTATACGAATAAACCTTATTATAACAATTACCCCTTCATCATTGTTACCGGGGAACCTTTCATATCTCGCCACATTAGCAGTAAACTTATCAACAACTTCATTAACCTTCGACTTAAGCCTCTCCGAAAAGCCACTATACTTATTCATTAAAACCCCATCATGTACTCACCTACATCCTGTAACAATAATTGTCACACCAACTACTGGGAATTAGAAATCAGTATTTTGAATTTCGCGACAATTTTACGTCAAAAGTTATATGTATACATATAATGTCTATCTCCTAGACTTACATACTTCGAATGTGAATTTTCTGAAAAACATCCCAAACTATGAACTAGTTCTCCGAAATTGGAAAAATGATGAAGCAGCAAAAATTGTAAACGATTTAACAGTCAAAAGTTTGATGATAAAGAATAATATGGTGGTAAAGCTGAGAAAAAGAGAAGGTTTGAAAATGGAAAACGGATTGAGCAGACCATGAAGGAGGTTGTGGACAAATCACAAAGACTAAACCTGCCCTCAAAGGATCCAAATGATTCAGTGTCTACTGAAATCATTAGCAAACACCTTACTTCTTATTCTAAACCTTCACAGACAAATCTTATTCATCATCCATCTATGTTAAGAATTCTAAGATATCATCGTATCTTTTATTATAAATATCTTCGATATTCCTGAAGATATTTTCACAACTATTCTTATCCGAAATCTTCTATCTATTCGCAATATCTGCATTACAACATAAAAAGAAACTGTGTTAGTTTCTAAATTCTGAAGAAAAAAAAAATTCGAATTTAAAATAGGAATGTTTTTGAAGTAGTGTTGGGAACTGAAGCATGAGTTAGTATAATATAATGACACTTAATCAATGTGATTATATTACAGTAAGTCATACTGAGTTTCTAATGGAACGTGATTATTCACAGAACATACCGTCATCATGTACTATTTACACGACTCTTACATTCTACCCAATTTCCAAACATATTAAGAACATGTCATCTTGATAGCTCTATATTTTCGGATATTCTGGTAATTTACCAAATCAAGATCGTGCCATTACGATTTTCTTCTTGGAACATTAACTACATTCATCCAAAAATTCATATCTACAAATTCTGGACCATTATCCGCTTGACTTAAGGTTGGGAAGAGAAAACGAAAGCATGAAGCTCCAAAATATAATGGAGAATATAAAGCCCGATAACAACCCCGAAATTACAAACCATGTATATCAATGCGTATAGTAATATAAAGACACTGGAGAATGAAAAACACAATAACCCCAAGGTAATGGTAGAAGAAAATAACTTCCTCCGATGGTAGATGAAAAAGAAAAATGACAGATATGAAAGTTAAGAGTATATCAAGAATCAATACTGGATGAAGCATATTAATGAATGCTTTAAAGTATGAATTGGAGAGAAAGACTAGAAGGTGTGAGCTGTGGAAATAAAGAAACGAAGGGGGTGTATTTATAGTAAAATATCAGACAGAGAAATCGAGACAGATTATCGCATTTAATCAAATAAGATCATGATTTCCTTAATCGCCGAAGAACCAAATCTTATTGCAAAGATTTTCTTTAAATCCCATGAATTCCGGAAATCAATCATAACTACGTCATCGGTTAAAACGAATATACGTTTACTCATTTTACTCTCTTGCGATAGCTTCACTTATACTCTTCTCGTAATCAAATTGTTTTATCTATATTACTCAATGATGATAAAACTCTATTTATCAACTCATATTCATCATGAAAACATTTTTAAAGTTAGCCATGACGACCTCGATCAAATTTCGGGACGAAATTTCTTTAACGGGTAGGTACTGTGACGACCCGGAAATTTCTGACCTAATTTAAACTTAACCTTTATATGTTTCCGACACGATAAGCAGAATTTGTAATGTTGAATCTCAAAAAGTTTGGAACTACATTCATGTAATCAATTACCCTTTGACCGTGTTTGATGATTCACGAACAATTATGTGTATATAGATATGTATATATAATATATAATATTAACTGAAAACATTAACAAAGTATTAGATATATGATACTTTACATGAACATATTTGTTTCGATATATTTATTGACAGAATTAAGAGATAATATCAAATGATTGAATTATCAGATGCATTATGATATGATTACGGGCCTATGTTATGAGGTCCACTGTGATTTAAAAAATCTATTCTTTTTGACCACTCATTACTTAACCAGTATGATAAAAATAACGATATTTATATTTTATTTTATCAAATATATATAACGATTTAAATTAATATTATATATATTTATATGCGTATTATACGTACATAGTTTTATACTTTTACTACACTTTAACTTTACCTTTACTTTACTTTTACTTTAATAATTCACTTTAATAATTCATACTTTAATAATTCACTTTAATAATTCATACTTTAATAATTCACTTTAATAATTCATACTTTAATAATTTACTTTAATAATTCATACTTTAATAATTCACTTTAATAATTCAAAAATATATTATAAATAGAATTCAATATGTTTTATTATTTCATAGAAACTTGAAAATATATTTCTCTAAACTCTCTCAATCGAATTATAATATATATATATATATATATATATATATATATGTATATATATATATGTATATATATATATGTATATATATATATGTATATATATATATGTATATATGTATATATATATATATATATATATATATATATATATATATATATATATATATATATTTACTTAGTATTATTTCAAGATATTATTAGTATACATAAAATACTACGACGGAGTTATATTCAGACGATTTCAAAATAAATTTTCAAACGGGATAGAGCTAAGAAAATTATGAGTTATAGCTATGGAGGTTATGGGTATTGATCGAGGGTATTGCTCATGAGGTCAACCTAACGTTTATCATTTTCGTTGCGTCTACGTACTTTCCTGCAATATTGAATCACAATATTGATACGTGAGCATTTATATCTTATCTTTTATATATTAATAGTGTATCCCTGACTAGTGCTCGAGTATATATGATTATGCATGTTTGTATGCTTAGTTTCATCGTTAAATAGTTTATGATAAATCACGAATTTGATACATATGCTACTGAGATAAGGTATATGATATGCATGTCGTTGAAAAGATGAATAAAATTAATAACTTTTCATTTAGAAATCGTGTGGTTTCGATGAACGGATTAAAAGATATGGTCAACTGAATTATCATTAATTTTAATATTATTATTAAAATGATTATTATAATTGTTATTAGTTGATGTTATTACTAAAATTATCTTTATTACTAAAAATTAATATTTTTATTGAAACTATCATTTTATTATTTTTATCATTATTATTATTATCAATATTATTTTATCAAATAAATATGCGTACAAAGATATTTTTACCACACGTAATATAATTACATTAATAATACATACCACTATATTTTTATGATATTAAGTGAATTTTATAAATTTTATTACTTGAGATATATAAAAGTATATTTTTATCATATATGAATTTTAATATAAATTTTTATTTATTAATAAATGACTTGTGTTATTTAGTATAATAAGATCTGATAAATATATTTAAATATATAAAACGACTATATATAAGTTATATAATAAACATGTATAGATTTTGGAAGTCATTTTGGGTCAAGTTGACTTTTGTTGACTTTTGCATGTCGGTCTCGAGCATTAGGATTGTGATACACTACGACTTGACCTAAATTGTTAGAAAGATATTGACCAACATATAAATATATATACTTAATATAGGTTCGTGAATCCGAGATAAACCCTGCACTTGTTCAGTGCCGTCATATACATAATTGCTACGTACAGTATTGTGAGTTTCATTACTCCCTTTTTATATATATTTTTGGGCTGTGAATACATGCACTATTTTATAACTGTTTTACGAAATGGACACAAGTACTAAAAACATATTCTACGTTGAGTTGTACCACTTTGCATATTTTTCCCTAATAGCTTGGTAACTAATATTTACATGTTGTAAGAGCATGCAAGCGCGAATCCTATTGATAGATCTATCGGGTTTGACAACCCCAACCGGGCTAGTCGCTCTAGTATCGTAAACGGTTGCATATTACTTCATTTTTACTACACTTGGTACAGTGTAGGGAGATTTCATAATAAAGGGAATATGCCACATTAATTGTTAAGTATGGTTACCGAAGCGCTCAACAACTTATAGAATACTTTTATACACTTGCGAGTGTACGGATATTTATAGAAAAAATCTTGTGGTCTATTACTATTACAGAAATGATTGATTATGATAAACTAATGAACTCACCAACCTTTTGGTTGACACTTTAAAGCATGTTTATTCTCAGGTATTAAAGAAATCTTCCGCCGTGCATTAGCTCATTTTAAGGATATTACTTGGAGTCATTCATGACATACTTTGAAAGACGTTGCATTCGAGTCGTTGAGTTCATCAAGATTAATATTAAGTCAATTATAGTTGGATGTAATATGAAATGGTATGCATGCAGTCAATTTTTGATGTAAAGAAAGTTTGTCTTTTAAAAACGAATGCAATGTTTGTAAAACGTATCATATAGAGGTCAAATACCTCGCGATGTAATCAACTATTGTGAATCGTTTATAATGTATATGAACGGATCCTTTCACATATCTATTACAGTAAACTTTGCCTGACATCTTCCGTAAAATCCTCCGTAAATTATGGGATTCTGGTATTATAAATACATATATAAACTATGTATTAAGGAATACCAAACTAGTCCTATAATCTATTTCATTCCAAAAATCTTTTCCCTACTCTATACGAGATGGATCCTTCAACTAGTTCAAGTTCATCGGATTCCGACAGCTATTCCAATATGGATATCCACCTGAGCTCCGAAAGCAGTGTAACTGGAATGGATCAACCCATTAGCCATCATTTATTCTGGATGGATTGGGGATGGGTTCATAGCCTCCTCAATTATTGGAGACAAGAAGAAGGTGATCTCTTCCATCCACCACATTGCCCTCTTGGCGAAGAACCTGAAGCACTCACCGGCGAACCTGTCCGAGACACAATTTTCTCTCTCATTTCCAGAGTATCTCGTCATGATTATATACTATCACAAATTTTAAATCTTATTCGTCCGTTCGTCAGAACCGACAACCACCCCGGTGTAATACAAGAAGTCAACGAGCTTCGCGCTCGGGTAGTGACTTTAGTGAAAATGGTGCGAAGGCTACAAGCACCAGCAGCATCACCGGCATCAACAGTACCACCAACACCAACAGTACCATTACCACCACCAACCACAATCACGTTGTAAACCTCAACTTTACAATCCGTCCCACGAACACCAGTGTCATGCGCCCTGTAGATACCAAGGAATACCAACAACAACAAATGATAAAGTATTGATTCATAACCTCATCGAAGAAATATTCTGCAGAGAATATGTAGTTTCTAAAAGTTTTAGAGATTATATGTTCTAGTCCTAGTCGAAAACCAGATGAGATTAATATTATGCTAACTCATTAAATCCATGATTACATCTAAAAGAAAATATATATGTAGGTATATTTTCATAAAGATTGTAATTAAAAAAATTCTTTTTTACAAACTGTTAATGGTGAGAATATTTTAACGGGTAGGTAATACCCGAGGGATATATAAATTCACAATTAATATGTTACATTCTTCGATTCTGATTCAACAAATCATCAACTATACTCACTACTTTCATAATGAGATATATTCTTTCATAAAAATCAAAACAACCATACTCATTCAAATTCCATTACATATTCTGATTTTAACATATCAGAATCCAAGTCGAGATATAACCGATATCATCACTCTTAGATCCCTACTTCTTTCAAAGTTGTACTTTGATTTCAAAACTATGCTAGAACATCACTCCTATTCATAAAACCCAGAAAAATAATGACGATTACAATCTGCGTTCAAACCCTACATAATTCTTGAAAACATCTCAATTAAGAAACAATCGAGATGATGATCCAACCACGTGTTATCTACAGTTATGCACCTGGAAAACTCCCGGAACCTAAGTAGAAGTTTAAAACGCATCTATAATCTCTTGGCGTTGTTATTACCGAAAATAACTTTACAATCCCTCTCCAAAGTAGTCATTTTATCATATATCCAGCAAATCAACATCGACCTTTCATAGGCCTTATTATAACTTTGATATATAAGTTTGCCCTTCGTCATCGTTACCGAAGAACCTTTTATATCTCGTTACATTAGAAGTAAACTTACCAACAACTTCATTGATCTTTAAGCCTCTCCAAAAAATCACTATACTTATTCATTGAAACCCTATCATGTACTTATCTGCATCTTGTAATGGTAGTTGCCATACCAAAAAGCTTGAATCATTATTCTCGAATTTCGCAGCAATTCTATGCCAACGGTTATATATATATATATATATATATATATATATATATATATATATATATATATATATATATATATATATATATATATATATATACACACAAATACATTTAACGTCTATCTCCAAGACTTACATACTTCGAATGTGAAGTTTCTGAAAAACACCCTAAACTGCGAACTAGTTCTTGGAACTTTGAAAAAGCTGAATGAAGCAGAAGAAACTGTAGACAACTGTAACAGTCAAAAGTTTGATGATAAAGAATAGTGTGTTGGCAAAACTCGGAAAAAGAGAAGGTTTAGTACTGGAAAACGGATTGAGCAAACTATGAAGGAGGCTGTGGACAAATCACAAAGTCTAAACCTACCTACAAAGAATCCAAATGATTCAGTGTCTGCTGAAGTTATTAACGAATACCTTGCTCCCGACTCTAAACCTTTACGAATAAATCTTCTTTATCATCTTTCGATATTAGAAATTCTAAGATATCATCGTATCTTTCATTATAAATATCCTCAATATTTCTGAAGATATTTTCATAACTATTCTTATCTGAAATCATTTATCTTTTCGCGATATCAGTGTTACATCAGAAAGGAAACTGTTTTAGGTTCTAAATTCTGAAAAGTTTGAACTTAAATTATGAATGTTATTAAAGTAGTGTTGGAAACTGAAGCATGAGGTAGTATAATATAATGACACTTGATTAACATGATTATATTACAGTAAGTCATGCTGAGTTTTTAAATGGAACGTAATGATTCACAGATCATAACGTCATCATGTGCCATGTTACATGACTCTTATATTCTACTTAAACTCTAAACATATCAAGAAAATATTTTCTTGATGATTCGGCATTTTCTGAGGTATTCTGGTAATTTGACAAATCAAGATAGTGCCATTACAATTTCTTTCTTAGAACATTAACTATGTTCATTCCGAAATTCATATCTGCGAATTCTGGACCATTACTTGCTGTGCTTAATGGATAGAAGAGAAAACAGAGCATGAAGCTCCAAAATAGAAATGGGAGTATAAATCGCAGCAAAAAGGAGAGAGCATTAATTGTGGATGTCGATGATTATAGAAAGACAGAAGCAGGGACTCTGAAAAATAAGGAAAGATATAAAGCCCGATGACAACACATAAATTACAAACCGTGTATATCAATAAGTATTGCAATGTAAAGACACGGGAGAACTAAAAATACTATAAAGCCAAGAGTATAATAAAAGTGAATAGATTCCTCCGGCGGCAGATGAAAAAGAAGAATGATAGATATGAAAGTTAGGAGTATATCAAGAATCAGAACTGGATGAAGCATATTGATGAATACTTTAAAGTATGAGTTGAGGGAGGAAGAATAGAAGGTGAGCTGTGGAAATAAAGAAACGAAGGGAGTGGATTTATAGCAAAAAATCTGACAGAGCAATCGTGACAGGTTATCTCATTTAATCAAAGAAGATACTAATTTTCTTAATTACCGAATAATCAAATCTTATTACGAAGATTTTCTCTAAATCCCGTGAACTCCGAAAATCAATCCTATCTACGTCAAAAGATATGACGAATCTACATTTATTCATTTCACTCTTTTGTGATAACTTCACTCGTACTCTTCACAAAATCGAATTGTTTTATCTATATTACTCAATGATGATAAAACTCTAATTTTCAGCTCGTATGCGTCATGAAAACATACTTATTATCAGCCATGACCATCCCAATCAAATTTCGGGGACGAAATTTCTCTAACGGGTAGGTACTGCGACAACCCGAAAATTTCCGACCAAATTTAAACTTTAATCTTTATATATTTCCGACACGATAAGCAAAGTCTGTAATGTTGAATCTCAAAAATTTTAAACTATGTTCATACATTCGTTTAACCTTGACCAAACCCTCACGAACCATTATAATTGGATTGGAATATATATGTGTGTGTGTATATATATATATATATATATATATATATATATATATATATATATATATATATATATATATATATATATATATATTATAACTTGAAAACATTAACAAAGTAATAGGTATAATACTTTACATGATCGTATTTGACGACGAAATTATAGGATAATATCAAATGATTGAATTACCAAGTTACATTGTGTTATGATTACGAGTCTTTGTTGAGAGGTCCACTTTGATTTGAGAAATCTTTCCATTTTAACAATATTCGGAAAAATGGTAAAGTGATTTACAAGTAAGAACAAATAGGTTAATTAACGATAACTGGATAAAGGTTTGTAGAGATTAACTTTCAACACAATGATTTCCTCGAGTCTTTTGATAAGATAATATTTAAAACGTTTTATGACATAAATGAAATCTTTTAAAGAATGAATTTGAACATATACGATAAGTCAAAATGTTAATTGTTAGAACTATATATATAAAGAACTTGCAACGTGTATTTAAAACGTGTTCATTAAATATATATGTTTTCAAATTAGTTATGTACACGATAGTAACACTCGCTTAGTGATGCGATTGATATTTAAAATGCTAGTACATAAATAAACTATATCTATTAAATTGAAAATGTTATATGATATAATATTTTCTATTACGTAAACGATCTAATTTATATTTCGAAATATAATTGTTTTTGAAAAACTAAATATTATAAATATTTCAACTATACATAAATGTACAATTTTTATTTTTAAAATATATATATGATTTTAATTAGATATAAAAACGTTTTGGATTTTAATTAATATTATCACATTAATGAATATCGAGATCTTGATTTATAGAAGCAAATGACCACAACACTTAAATGTAAAGATTATACTTTGAGTAATATAATCTATCGATGATTGGGTCGAATTATTAATAAAGGTACACGTCGCATAACGTAACGTGTTAGTTTTCTAAACGTTCGAGAAACCGGAACTGGGTCATAAGTCGAGTGACAACGTACGAGTCATCGGAATGAAAATTTCAAGTCAACTATGCACGTAAATTTAATATAATATATAATTAATTATATAAATTAAATATATTATATTTATATTATAAAAATATGTCGAAAAACAAGAAAATAAAAATTTGTGAGCTGGATCCTCAGGCCATGCGATCGCATGGCCAATGCTCCTCAGACCCATGCGATCGTATGGGGGAGCTGGTGGCTGAATGTCTATAAATGTCGAGCTCGTTCTGAATTGCACACACACATATATTCATTCATTACTTGCTCCGTATATTATTTATTATTAATATTATTATTATTAATAATAAGATTAATATTATTATTTATCTTATTATTATTAATAATTTTAGTATTATTATAATTATTACATAAAAATACTACGACGAGGTTCTGCTCGCGTGTTTTCAAAACGAGTTTTTGAGAGGGATAGAGCTAAGGAAATATTGGGTTATAGCTATGGAGGTTATGGGTATGATTTGTGGGTGTGCTTGTGAGGTTAATCTAGTGTTTATCATCTCCGTTACGTCTACGTACTTTCCTGCAATATTGAATCTCAATATTGATACGTGAGCACTCATATCTTATCTTTTATATATTAATAGTGCATCCCTGTCTAGTGCTCGAGTATATATGTTTATGCATACTTGTATACTTTAATTTTATTGTTAGATAGTTTTTGATGAATCACGAATTTGATACATATGTTATTGATGTAAGGTATATGATATGCATGTCGTTGGAAAGCTGTCAAAAAATTAATAACTTTTCATTTAGAAATCGTGTGTTTTCGAGAAACGGATTAAAAGTTATGGTCAACTGAATTATAATTAACATTAATTGAAATTGCTTTTGAATCTGCAATTGATATGTAAACAACTTGTTTATAAGATTGATAAATTGGATTTTCAAATATTACTAATCGAGTAAATGAATTTCTATATAAGGCACATCTCGTCTTATTGAACAATTGTCAAAGTTGACTGTCTTATCATGTTTTAAAGCTTTATAAACAATATAATCTGATTTTCAAGTATTGGAAAACTATATGAAAATCATGTTCGATTGCCAAGATAATTCAATTATAATATAGCTCCTGAAATAAATAATATTTTGAGTTTGATAAACTATAAATTCGTTCAATTATCAAGACTTTATTATGTTAATAAACATGTATAGATTTAAAAATCATATTGGGTCAGGTTGACTTTTGAGATAACTTTTGTTAACTTCGCATGTCGGTCTCGAGCATTAGGATTGTGATACACTATGACCCAACCTAGTTTGTTAGACATGTATTGACCAACGTATGTTCTCTAGGTAGAGATCTACGGTTATTTCGCATTCCGAGTTTCGGTCACATTTCGATGAATGAATTTATGTGCTGCTAAGGTGAGTTTCATTTTCTCCCTTTTTAATTGCTTTTACAATCTATATTTTTGGGCTGAGAATACATGCACTTTATTTTAAACACAATGGATACAAGTACATACTAAATTCTATACTGAGTTTAAATCGAAAATCCCTTAGCTTTGGTAACTAGTAACTGCCGGTTATAAGAACTAGTGGGTGTGAGTAGTTATATATGGATCCATAGGGCTTGACATCCCCGTCTGTTCCAGGTATAGAAACCCTAGCCTGAACTATAAAACAGACGTACGCTATTTGAGGTTAGTACACGTTGGTTTACGTGTATTGTACATGTTGGTTGCATGTATGTTAAAACAAGGGTACTTATTATATAGACGTTAAAGTTTAGTTACCAGGGTGCTCAATCTTGTAGAATATTTTGATAAACGTTTCTGGATGAAACAACTGAAATCTTGTGATACACCTTTATATACAGATTATGCGCAACATTAAAACTACGAACTCACCAACCTTTGTGTTGACACTTGAAAGCATGTTTATTCTCAGGTTCCTAGAAGTCTTTCGCTATTTGCTTATCTGTTATACAAGCTATGTGCATGGAGTCATACATGCTTTATTCAAGAAAACGTTGCATTCACAAAATCATCACCATGTATCTTATTTTGACTGCATTATCAACGGATGTAATATTGTAAACTATTAATTATGGTGATTGTCTATATGTAGAAATTATCAAACATCAAAAACCTTGGAATATAATATTCAATTATGGTATGCCATTTTCAAAAGAATGCAATGTTTACAGAACGTATCATGTAGAGGTCAGTACCTCACTGTGAAATCAACGAATGATGTATTCATCCAAAGGGATTTGGACGGATCGTCACAAACTGCCTGAAAGAGTATTCACCGCCATTGTTAGATCGAAGACACTTTAACTTCTTTCCTGTCTCACGTTCTACCATGACATGGAACTGTTTGAAGTAATCGAAAACCTGGTCCTTCGTCCGCAAGAAATATACTCACACCTTTCGAGAAGCATCATCGATAAATGTTAGAAAGTATCGGTTGTCGCCAATTGATTCAACCTCTAAGGGACCGCAAACATAAGAGTGCACCAGACTAAGTAACTCTGATCTTCTCGTTGAAGAGGAATTAAACGAGACTCTATGCTGCTTACCAAGCAGACAATGATTGCAAGGATTTAGTGCAGCGTCCTTATCTACATTGATAAGCTCCTTCTTTACTAGGGTAGACAACCCTTTTTTCACTCATGTGACCGAGTCTCTGGTGCCATAAATTTTGTGACACCTCTTTTTCTGCAACATTAAGGCCGTCTGTACATATCTTCACATGAGTTTTGTATAGTGTGCCACAAATGTGTCCTCGAGTGACTATCATAGCGCCTCTTGACAATTTCCATGTGCCTCTACTGAAATGACTATCATAGCCCTGTTTGTCAAGAGCTACTACAGAAAGTAGATTCAGTTGAAGATCTGGCACATTGATGTTAAGCGAGGTGTATACAAAATAGTTTATATTTTACTAGGAAAAACTATTAAATATGATACAATTTTACACAAGATATTTATTTATTTATAGAATGGATATACTTAAACCTTGCTACAACACTTTATAGGCAGTGTACCTAATCGTACAGTAGTGTAGTTTTTAGTAAGTCCGGTTCGTTCCACAGGGAAATCTTTAAACAAAGCTCAACGCTATATTAGTTTACTTTTATAAAAATACAAACATATATATAAGTAATATTATTATTATAAAGGGGGGTTTTTACCGTTTAATGACCGGTTTGTCGATTTTAAGATTTTAGTCGCAGTTAAAACCTAATGTAAAATATAAAATAAATACAAGACTTAAATTAAAGCGTAAAGTAAATAACGATAATGAAATTGCGAATAATAAAAATGCGATAAAATAAAATTGCGATAATTAAAAAGTACGATAATTAAAAGTGCGATTAACTAACAATAAATAAAAGTGCGATAATTAGAAGTGCAATTAAATATAAAATAAAGGAAATTAAATATGAAATAAAAGAATTATGCTTATTTAAACTTCCGTAATCATGATGTTTGACGTGTTGATTTTAGTTTTATGCCCATGGGTTAATTGTCCTTTGTCCTGGATTATTTAATATGTCCGTCTGGTTTTTGTCCATAACAGTCCATCAGTCATAAATATAAATTGCAAGTGTCCTTGTCAAATTATTATTATACCCGAAGATAAATATTCCAACTAATTGGGGATTCGAATTGTAACAAGGTTTTAATACTTTGTTTAATGAATACACCAGGTTATCGACTGCGTGTAAACCAAGGTTTTACTACTTTGTTAACAATTACACCAATTACCCTTGAATGTAATTTCACCCCTGTTTTAATTATTCTAGTGGCTATTAATCCATTCCCGTGTCCGGTTAAATGAACGATTATTCGTACATATAAATACCCCGCCCATCGTGTCCGATCGAGTGTATATGGTAATTTATAGGGACGCCCAATTGTAAATCTTTATATTAACATTAACAAACTTTCATTTAGTTAAACAAATATAAAGCCCATTAATAACCCATAGTCTAATTTCCACAAATGTCGTTCTTTTATCCAAACCCCAATTATGGTACAAAGCCCAATTACCCAATTTTAGTAATTAGCCCAACATCATGATTACTTCGTTTTAAATAAGCATAATAATAACTTAGCTACGAGACATTAATATAAAAAGGTTGAACATAACTTACAATGATTAAAAATAGTGTAGCGTTACACGGACAGAATTTCGACTTACACCCTTACAACATTCGCTAACATACCCTTATTATTAGAATTATAATTAAAATTAAAATTAAAATATAAATTATATATATATATATATATATCGTATATATGAGAGAAGAGAGAAATAGAATATGAAATTTGATCAGAATTCGGTTTGCTTTATAGCCAGAGTTGAATTTTGGGGCTCCGCGACTCGCGGCAAAATGCTCTTCAAACTCCGCGAGTCTCGGAGATAGAAATTACAGCTCAGTCCTTGGAGTTTTCTCTGCCGACGGTTTTTAATATATATATATAATATATATATAATTAATATAATTAATTATATATTATATTATATTTATATACATAGTTAACTTGTAATTTTTAGTCCGTTGCGTCGAGCGTTAAGAGTTGACTCTGGTCCCGGTTCCGGATTTTCGAACGTCCTCGCGCACAATTTAATATCTTGTATTTTGCGTTTTGAATCTTGTACTCTTGTAATTTCGAGACGTTTCTTATCAATAATTGGAACCTTTTTGATTGTCTTTTGTACTTTTGAGCTTTTTGGTCGTTTACGTCTTTAATTCGTCGAATCTGTCTTTTGTCTTCACCTTTTATTATTTAAACGAATATCACTTGTAAATAGAACAATTGCAACTAAAAGCTTGTCTTTCTTGAGGAATAATGCTATGAAATATATGTTCGTTTTTAGCATTATCAAATATTCCCACACTTGAGCGTTGCTTGTCCTCAAGCAATATCGTCTTGAAACACTAGAATCACTTCTTTATTCTTCACACTTTGTACATCTGTGATTTCTATACGGCGGTATAAACAATGGTAGTAACGATATGGTTTACAGTCCCACATGACTATAAAAATTTAGATCCATTAAGGAAATTGGATCTTTATGAAAACATTTGATCTTTTGAAAATTAAATCTAGTTTTTACCCTAGATAAGTTTTCCGGGATAACCCTTTACCGGTGTTTGCAAAATATTTTTGTGGGTTTGGTGGGTTTCAGATTTGAAAATTTTAGCTCAAAACTTATGGTTTTGTGTCACCCACTTGCTAACCTTGTATTAGGAAAGCAACACGTCCAGTTTACTTGTTCCGTATATTACCTTTCAGCAAACTACCGTCCGGTTGTAAAGGAAAGCGTTGAACAAGCAACTGTTAAGGCAATGTCCCGTGACATGCTTTTAATTATGGTCTATAACGTGTCGGACGCAATTACTATCCTTGGTAGGAGCAATAGTAAAGCTCACCCTTATAATTTTTCGGTCTGGCACAAGGTCCTGTCTTTGACCACTATGCAACCACCGTTCTTACGGTTGACACCCGATTTAGTTCAGGTGACCTAATGAATTCCAGGTGAATTCCTAGGATTTTACGTTCAATGGTAATGAACGCATTGAAAATAGGGTTTTCAGAAAACAAATCGGTTTGTAATTTTGATCAAAATATTTTCTCGTTTAAGCTCGAGTTTAGATATCATCAAATTCCATGAGTTTGTAATTCTCAATCTTTAAGGTCAATCTCTAGGATTGAGTAATATCAGTCTTAAAAGCTGATTTTTAATCTTTAAGGAGATTATCCTTTCTGGGGATCTGATTCATTAGTCTTATCCAGCTAATTTGCATGGTGCCCCCCCATTGTACGAGATAAATCCTTCTCATGGTTAGGATAAATCTGACCACTTGGCGACCCTGTTTAATGATGAGGTCCGTGGATTTCCTGCTGATTTTAGTGATGACTTTTCTAGATTTTTCGTCAACCTACAGCTGGTCTGGACGACAACTTCATGACCTAAATCAAGAAGCGCGTGTCTTTTTCGGAAGACTTTACTTCCTTTTAATGATGGAATTGATTCATCGTGTAGATCCATCTCTTCTTTTCTTTCATCGGGTAAAACAGTTTAGTTTAGTCCAAAGCAAAAGTATTTTCAGTTATTTGTTACAGATATATGTGACATATGTTTAAAATAACTTGGTAAATTTTCCCACACTTGGCTTTTATTTTCCTTTTTATCGTCCTCTATTCCATTTTAAATGAATTTTAACATTTTAGTTTGTTTCTCAATTTATGTCCTTTCCGAGGTAACAATAATTTCGGTGTTAAAACCTAGTTTTATCGTTCATAAATATGTATAAACATGATTTTGAATTCATTTAATTGAGAATTTTGAAAAATTTTACTAGAATTGGGTAGTCAGTATATAAGACTAGGGCTGTTCTTTTTTATCAGAGAGCACTAGATTCTAATACAACTACTGCTTTACTAGTATTTTTAATGGTAACCAAGTGTTTAATATAAAAATTCTAAAATCCGAAAGAATTTAACCCCTTCCCACACTTAAGATCTTGCAATGCCCTCATTTACAAGAAATCAGTAACAATTTAAATTATTGAGGGTGATTTGTGTGAAAATGATTAAATTTTTACCAAAGTTTCCAAATATATTGGCGTTTGTTTGCTGAATGATAAATGGTGCACATCATTTGTTCATTCCGTCTTGTTGTTATTTCACATATATTTTGCATCTTGTCGTCAAAATTAGTTGCTTTTGCTGAACTTAATGCCAGTCTTTGAAAATGCGTTGTTTTACCCTATTGTGTACATAAGATAAACTGCAAACATATATACATATTTTTGAAGTTTGGTATATTACCCCACATTCAAAAATTATTAAAGTCTAAGAATAAAAGTTAGATAATTATAAAAATGATTACAATATTAACAAAAGTATTAAATGTATCAATAATTACAAATTACAAAATAAAAAAAATAATAATAAGTAAACTAAGGATGATATTGGTACCAATAGGGGTTCCAGGCATAACCATAAGTGCTATAGAATGCTTCGGCAGGGTCATACGTAGGATATGGTGGCTGCATCTCTATCGACCAAGGAGGGAAGATGGGTTTCGGTGTAGGAATATAGTTTCTACCTATATGTTGGCAATGAGCTATGATCTGGTTCTGATGAACTTGCCAATCTTCAAATGCTCTCTGTCTAGCATTTTCGTATTCCTGAGAAGCTATAAACCTATGCATTTCTTGCATCTCATTCCCCCCTCCTACATTACCTTGTTGCTGGTTTCTCTCCACCTGTGGATGTCTACCATGGTATCGTACTGCGGCGTTATTTCGCCTCTTCAAAACTTTCGCACCATGGTATACATTTAAACCTATAGTATCGCGGGGTTCCGGCTCTTCTACTAATAATTCCCCCCGACTTATATCCACACCGAGATATTCACCAATCAAAGTAATAAAAATACCACCTCCTATTATGCTATGTGGTCGCATCCCCCGAACCATAGCTGATAAATAATAACCCACACAATATGGTATACTTACAGCGCTCTGTGGGTCTCGAATACACATATGGTAAAACAAATCTTGTTCATTTACTTTTTCTTTGTTTTTACCCCTTTGTGTAATCGAATTAGCTAAAAACCTATGTATTACTCTTAATTCGGCTCTATCTATATCCAAATAAGAGTAATTTCCCCCTTTGAAACGGTGATGGCTTGTCATTTGACTCCACACACCGTGTGTATCAAAATTCTCATCTATCTTTCTACCGTTTAGTATCAATCCTCTACAATCGGCAGACGCTAACTCCTCAGGCGTATATATACGTAAAGCCTGAGCCATGTCCAGTAAAGACATGTGTCGCATCGAACCGCCTAACAAAAATCTAATAAAAGAACGATCGGTTAAACTAGCTACCCGATCATTCAACTCTATACTACATAACAACTCTTCACACCATACTTTATATACAGGTCTGCGTATGGTGAATAAACATATCCAGTCATTAAAAGAAGAATTACCATACCTCTGTACAAGTAATTCCCTAATTGGCCCGGCCAATTCTACAGCTTCTAAGGGTCCCCATTCTATGACCCTCGGTACCTCAACAACCTTAGAGTGAAGAGTATGCAAACCCCGTTGATATTTTGGATAATCTATCCAAAGTCTGTCAAATCTCAGGTTCGGGTGCAATTCTTCCAAATGCATATCGGAAAAGGTCATGACTGGATGAGGTACATCCTGCTTGTAGTAGTTATCCACCTCCTGTTGTTCCAAATTCTCAGCAGGAGCATTGCGGGCTTGGGATGAAGATTCACCCCTTTCATTCTGCAAAACACATCAAACACAAATTTTGTGCATCCAAATATGCATTAGTGTCAGCAAAATCATAAATCAAAATAATTACAATGACATTATCAATTTATATCAAACTTAAGCTTATTTTCACATTTTTATCAAATCTACACTTTTTCAAATAAGCATATACGAAAATTTTCGCCAAGTTCATAAGCATTCAACTCAAATAACATGTCAAAATAATCATTACTAGCAATTAAACAAGTCTCAAATGGCATTATTTTTCAAAAATCAAGTTCATGAATTTTAGACTTGAAAAAGTCCACTTTAATTCTCAAAATCATGTTTAGGCTCAAAGTTTGGATCATTTAACTACCTAGACATGTTACACTACTCATTTTAACAACAATTCATGACAAAAATCGGCCATAACCTGTTTATATCAAAAAGCCCCAAATTTGCTCAAGAACACAAACCCTAGATTACTCAAAATTTGAAGTTTAAGGCTTCTAATCATGTTAAACAGCATCAATCTAGGTTATACAAGCATAATACATAAACAATTTAAGTCTAATTACACTAAAAAGCATCAAAATCAAATTGGGGAAAAAATAGCTCAAGAACACCAAAATTCGGATTAAATGGTGTTTAGGTGTAGAAATTTACCGTTTTTCTTGAGTAATTCTTAGATAGCATCCTTCTCAACATGATTTTAGCAAAAAATTTGGTGATTAACGGTTAAAAATTGGGATTTTTGGGGGTGTTTTTCGGGTTTTTTCGCAGCTCTTTTCGCAGTGTTTTTGGGTGTTTTTGTGTGGGGGAAGTGAACTGATCGTGCAGCTCGTTTTATTTTTTTTCTGATTTTTGGTCCCTCCGCGAGTCGCGGAGGTTTTGTACTTCAAACTCCGCGACTCGCGGAGTTTGATATTTTTTTTTTTTTTTTTTTTTTTATAATCAATAACTTATTAAAACAATTAAGTAATTAATTTTAAAATTTTGTTTCCTTTGTTATTTAGGACGAGGTCGTTTCGGATCGATGTCCTAGTCCGTCCTTCGACAAAATTTTAAAATTTGTCTTTTTGTAGCGATTGTTTTAAAAGCTAAGATTTTTGGGTTTTTTCAATGTTTTTGGCATACTCTAATTCAATAAGATTAAAAATAATGATAATAAAAGTTCTCGTCCCTCCCTCGGGTAAAGCAATTTCGGTTCAAAGACCTAGTCTTCAACTTACGACGAATTTTAAAAATCATATTCTTAACTTAATGAGATAAAATAAATTTTTGTTTTTAAATTCACACAACTTAAATATAAAATTCAAAATTAAAAATTAAAAATTCACACCAAACTTAAAATTTGAAATGCATAAAATTAAAAATTCATATATTAAAAATTAAAAATTCACACCAAACTTAATTTTAAAAATTTATAAATTCATATCAAACTTATATTAATTTTTCAAATATTTACAATTTTAAATATATTGTTTTTACAGAGTTTACAATATTAATTTAAGATTTAAATATTAATTTTAAAAACATGGTAAAAATAAAATTAAAAATCTTTTTGTCTTTTTATCCTACTTTAATCAATCAAATATTATCAAAAATATGCGCCCCTCTTTTTGGTAAAGTAATTTCGGTTCCAAGACCTAATTTAACTCATGACGAATTTTTGAAATATTTTGGGTTGATTGATTAAAGATATTTATACCTTAAGAATAAACGTTAAATTTCGCAGTGATGTAATAAATTTTTGAATGATATCAATAATTTCGGTCGCCAAACCTAATTTTATTTAATACCAATTTAATACTTTTTAGCGAACAAATTAGCGTTTATTATCAAAAGGTTAAAAATAAAAATAAAAACTAAAAACTGTACAGACATACCTGTGAAATAGATTTCTTAGTTATATGATCTATTCCATTCATAAGATAGTCGGTTTAATTGGTTTTCCATGGCTACATAGGCGTAACCTCGAGCATTCAGTGTCTTTTCTTCTAAACATATGAACGGTCCGTCTCTGCATAAAGTAACAAATTCGGTATTTGAATAGGTTTGATTATTTGAACATTTACCTCCATGTGACCATTTTCCGCATTTGTGACATCGTTCTAGGTGTCGTGCTCTTCTTTTCGCTGCGGATTTTGATTTTCCTTTACCAAATTGTAACTTATTATCTTCGCATCTGGATTCTTTTCTAACTCCGTCCATTCTTTCTCTGATTACTGATACTAATTCGCTCGGTAGTATGTCATTATTACGTTTATTGATCAAAGCGTGTAGCATTAGACCATGGTTTAGTTCACAGGCAGTCTTCATTTCGTAAAAACCTAAAAAAAATAAAAATTCAGAATGGGGGGAGAAGACTAGTTCTTTAGGGTCTGCTAGGGAAAGACCATACGTGTTCCATTTTCGAGAACTACACGAAAACAGACAATCTAACTCTAACAGAAATACATATTATCCTTTAAAGACTTGATTCTCCCCACACTTAGTTAGCTGTGGTGTCGAAATTGTGATTAACTTCGTTGTCGACTTCCATCGGACCATGTATGTAATGTTTAACTCTGTGACCATTAACTTTAAATTCAATCCCATTTGAATTTATCAATTCTATCGTTCCGTATGGGAAAACTCTTTTGACTATGAATGGTCCAGACCATCTTGATTTCAATTTTCCAGGAAATAGCTTGAATCGTGAATTGAAAAGAAGAACTCTGTCTCCTTCTTTAAATTCTTTTGAACTTCTGATTCTTTTATCATGCCATTTCTTCGTTCTTTCTTTATAGATTAACGAATTTTCGTATGCTTCATGTCTTAATTCTTCTAATTCATTTAGTTGACTTAATCGTAGACGTCCGGCTTCATGTAAATCAAGATTACATGTCTTCAAAGCCCAAAATGCTTTGTGTTCAATTTCTACTGGAAGATGACATGCTTTTCCATAAACAAGTCTAAAAGGTGTGGTTCCAATTGGAGTTTTGTAGGCTGTTCTAAAAGCCCAGAGTGCATCCTCCAATTTAATGGACCATTCCTTCGAATTTGATCCTACGGTTTTCTCTAGAATACGTTTTAAAGCTCGGTTGGTATTTTCAACTTGTCCACTTGTTTGTGGATGATATGCGGTGGAGATTTTATGAGTTACTCCATATCTTTTAAGAACTTTCTCAAGTTGATTATTACAGAAATGAGTACCCCGATCACTTATTAAAGCTTTCGGTGTTCCAAACCTTGCAAAAAGACGTTTTAAAAAGTTGACTACAACTTGTGCATCGTTAGTTGGGAGAGCTTGTGCTTCCGCCCATTTAGATACATAATCAATGGCTACGAGTATATATAGATTATTATGAGATTTTGGAAATGGACCCATAAAGTCAATACCCCAAATGTCAAATACTTCACATACTTGGATGACATTTTGTGGCATTTCATCACGTTGACTTATTTTTCCGGCCCTTTGACATGCATCACAGGATTTGCAAAGAAGGTGTGCGTCCTTGTAAATTGTAGGCCAATAGAATCCAGCTTCATAAACTTTTCTTGCTGTTAGTTGAGGCCCATAATGCCCTCCTGTTGGTCCTGTGTGACAATGGTTTAAAATTTTACTAGCTTCATCTCCAAATACACATCGGCGTATTATTCCATCGGGACAACTTTTAAACAGATGTGGATCTTCCCAGAAATAGTGTTTTATATCACTGAAGAATTTCTTTCGTCTTTGGTACGATAATCCTTTTTCAAGGAATCCACAAACTAAGTAGTTTGCATAGTCTGCAAACCATGGAATTTCTTTATAATCTATCTTCAATAGATATTCATCAGGAAAGTTGTCTTGTATGGCCGATTCATTTAGAACTTCTAATTCGGGATTTTCAAGACGAGAAAGATGATCAGCGGCGAGATTTTCTGCTCCTCTTTTATCTCGGATTTCAATATCAAACTCTTGTAAGAGTAAGATCCAACGGATTAATCTTGGTTTAGCATCTTGTTTTGAAAATAGGTATCTAAGAGCAGAATGGTCGGTATAGACCACCGTTTTTGCTAGAACGAGATATGATCGAAATTTGTCAAAAGCAAAGACAATAGCAAGGAGTTCTTTTTCAGTAGTTGTATAGTTCGTTTGTGCTCCTTGTAATGTCTTACTAGCATAATATATAGGTTGAAATCGTTTTTCAATCCTTTGTCCTAAAACGGCTCCCATTGCAAAATCACTTGCATCGCACATTAGTTCAAATGGTAGATTCCAATTTGGTGTTATCATGATCGGTGCATTAGTGAGTTTTTCTTTAAGAATATTAAAAGATTTGATACATTCATCTGAAAATATGAATGGAGCATCCTTTTCTAGGAGTTTATTCATAGGAGTGGCAATTTTAGAAAAATCTTTTATAAAACGTCGGTAAAAACCGGCATGCCCTAGAAAACTCCTAACTCCTCTAACATTTGTGGGATGTGGAAGTTTAGCAATTACATCTACTTTAGCTCTATCCACTTCAATTCCTTCTTTTGAAATTTTATGTCCAAGAACGATGCCTTCTTTAACCATGAAATGGCATTTCTCCCAATTAAGTACTAGATTTGATTTTTCGCATCTAATTAGCATTCGTTCCAGATTAACTAGACATGATTTAAATGTATCACCGAAGACTGAAAAGTCATCCATGAATACTTCCATGCATTCTTCTATCATGTCGTGAAAAATCGCCATCATACACCTTTAAAAGGTTGCAGGGGCGTTGCAAAGTCCAAATGGCATTCTTTTGTAAGCAAAAGTACCATAAGGGCACGTGAATGTGGTTTTCTCTTGATCTTCGGGTGCTATTGGAATTTGAAAATATCCGGAAAATCCATCTAGAAAACAATAGTAACTATTTCCGGCTAATCTTTCCAACATTTGATCTATGAAAGGTAAGGGAAAGTGATCTTTTCTGGTGGCGTCATTTAATTTTCTATAATCAATACATACACGCCATCCTGTTACAGTCCTAGTAGGAATAAGCTCATTTTTCTCATTTGTAATGACAGTCATGCCACCCTTCTTAGGCACGCATTGAACTGGGCTTACCCATGGACTATCAGAAATTGGATATATCAAACCTGCATCTAGCAGTTTAATAATCTCTTTCTTAACTACATCTTGCATATTAGGATTTAGTCTTCGTTGGCGTTGCACATACGTTTTACGACCTTCTTCCATAAGGATTTTATGTGTGCAATACGAAGGACTTATTCCTTTAATATCATGAATCTTCCATGCAATGGCTGGTTTATGAGCTTTCAACACAGAAATGAGTTGTGATTTCTCATTTTCAGTAAGAGAAGACGATATTATTACAGGTAATTCAGATTCACCATGTAAATAAGCGTATTCCAAATGGTTTGGAAGTGGCTTTAACTCTAATTTCGGAGGTTCTTCTATCGATGATTTATATCGATATCTGTCTTCTTCTTTTAGCATTTGAATTTCTTCTGTTGTTGGTTCATATCCATTAGCTATTAGTGTAGCTAACATTTCAGCTTCATCAATTGGTTCATTACCTTCTCCTAAAGAACATTCTCCTGTTCCTTGTAATTCTGGAAATTCTTCTAATAATTCTGCATGTGCATCTATAGTTTGAATATAATAACATGTATCATCTGCAGATTGTGGTTGTTGCATTGCTCTATCAACTGAAAAGGTAACACTCTCATCCTCTATACTTAGGGTCAGTTTCTTACCGAACACGTCTATCATTGCTTTAGCCGTGTTTAAGAATGGTCTTCCTAATATGAGAGGAACTTGAGAATCTTCTTCCATGTCCAAAACAACAAAATCTACTGGAAATACTAAAGTACCAACTTTAACTAGCATGTTCTCCATTATCCCTCTAGGATATTTTATTGATCGATCGGCTAGTTGTATACTTATTCTTGTTGGTTTTAATTCTCCAAGGTCCAGTTTAGCGTATAGTGAATACGGCATTAGATTTATACTAGCACCTAAGTCTGCCAATGCTTCTATTGAACTAAGACTACCCAGAAAACATGGAATTGTGAAACTTCCTGGATCAGATAGTTTTTCTGGTATCTTATTCAACAGCACTGCTGAACAATTTGCATTCATAGTGACAGCCGAGAGTTCTTCCATTTTCTTTCTATTTGAGATTAGATCTTTCAAGAATTTAGCATATCTTGGCATTCCTGAAATCACATCAATGAAAGGAAGATTTACATTTATCTGTTTAAACATATCCAAGAATTTGGATTGCTCGGCTTCAAGTTTTTCTTTCTTCATTTTACTCGGGTAAGGAAGTGGTGGTTGGTATGGTTTAACATAAGGTTTATCCTTAACTGTGTTATTTTCATTAACCTTTTCAACTACCGGTTCTTTTTCCTTATCTTGATCAGGTTGTGGTTCTTGTGGAGTAGGAATAGTTTCATCAGAAGTTACAGGTATTTCAGGTGATTTAAGTGTTGTACCACTTCTTGTGGTAATAGCTTTAGCTGTTTCATTCCGGGGGTTAGCATTTGTATCACTAGGTAGACTTCCCGGTTTTCTTTCACCTATTAACCTTGCTAGGTTACTTACTTCTTGTTCCAGATTTTGAATAGAAGCTTGTTGATTTCTAAATGCTTGAGCATTTTGTTCATTGGTTTGTTTCTGAGATGTGAAAAACTGCGTTTGAGTTTCAACTAGCTTCGTCATCATATCTTCTAAATTCGGCTTTTTATCATCGGTTTGTTGTGGTGGTTTGTTTTGAAAATTAGGTCTTTGCTGATTGTAAGTATTATTGGATACTTGTTGATTGCTAGGAACTTGTTGGTTGTTGTATGGAATATTTCGGTTATAATTCTGGTTTTGATTGTAAATCGGTCTTGGCGGTTGATAATTATTCTGATAATTATTTCCAGGCCTTTGGTTTATGTATGAAATATTCTCTCTTTGTTCCATTGTTAATTCAATACTGAGACAATCTTTTGTCAAATGTGGTCCTCCACACTGCTCACAACTAATTCGTATTGAGTGAATATCTTTAGTCATCTTTTCCATTCGTCTCTAGAAAGCATCTATCTTTGCCGAAATGGAATCTAAATCATGGCTAGAATCGGCTCTAGCTGCTTTAGATGATCTAACGATGTCTTTTTCTTGATGCCACTCATGTGAGTGGGAAGCAGTATTATCAATAATTTTGTAAGCATCAGTTTCGGTTTTCTTCATAATAGAACCACCAGCTGCTATATCTATGTCTTTTCTTGTAGTGATGTCGCATCCTTGGTAGAATATTTGTACTATTTGACAGGTGTCTAAACCATGTTGCGGACATCCTCTTAATAACTTTCCATATCTTGTCCACGCCTCATATAGAGTTTCATTTGGTTTCTGTGTGAACGTAACAATTTCTGCTTGAAGTCTTACGGCTTTAGATGCAGGAAAGAATTGTTTAAGAAATTTGTCAATTAAAACATCCCATGTATCAATCGCCCCTTCAGGTAACGATTCCAACCAATCTTTGGCTTCTCCCTTTAAAGTCCAGGGAAATAACATGAGATATATCTGTTCATCCTCCACTTCTCGGATTTTAAATAGTGTGCAGATCCTATTAAAGGTACGTAGATGTTCATTTGGATCTTCCTTCGGCGCACCACTAAATTGGCATTGATTAGTCACCATGTGTAGAATTTGTCCTTTGATTTCATAATCTGGCGCATTAATGTCTGGATGAGTAATTGCGTGACCTTGGCCAGTGCGTTTAGCTCTCATTCGGTCTTCCATACTTAAAGGTTCCAGATTCTCCATAATTGAATTTGTTGAATCGGTATCACTAGATGATTCTGATTTAATGGTTCGTTCCTCAACAATCTCTGTTTGAATGATTGGTGGCTCCGGAGGAAAGTTTAGTGGTTCAGGATCTACGAACCGTTCCTGAATATTCTCCGGATTCTCAATTGTGAGGGCGGGCTCAAAAAATGGATTATCGGAAATTTGAACTGAAGTACTTGGTCGACTGGATGACGATTCTAAAGAAAAATCAACGGCGGTTATATTTGCTAAATGTCTTGATCTAGTTACAGGTGGTGAACGTACAAAAGGTGATGAACGTCTTGCTCGGTGCATTCACTGAATATCTTATTAGTTTTAAAAAGGAAAGAAAAATTATAATAAGTTATCCAATCAATAGACTTTTCTGATTTTGCCCACGTTTCGAATAGCCAAAAGATGCAGCAGAGGGGCAGGATTCGTTTGGTCTCAATATAATTGAGGACTGTTTGGCTCCAATAACCCGGTCCACGTACAAATCCAACTATTACTACGAACCAGAAAATTTTGATGTCTATTAATTTAACCACTTAAAATAAATTTTCGTAATTTTAAGAAATTTAGATAAGAAGTAGAAAAAATTCTAAGTCCTAAAACTAGAATAGCGAGAAATAAGAAAGAAAAAGAGTTCGTCGCAAAAAGTAGAAAAAGAAAAAAAAAATGGTTGAAAAATAAAAGGTGACGGAAAAAAAATAAAAGAAACTTATAAAAACTTAAAAATACTTGACTAACCTAACCTTATTACTACAACTAACTTAAAATTATAATCGTAAATTGAAATTACTAATTGGAATGATAATTGGTACATAGTAAAAGGTCTAAAAATATTAAAGCTTACAAGGAAAAACTAAATCCCAAATGGAAATATCTTAAAAAGAAACTAAAACTTAAAAAAGACGTCGCAAAATTCTAAAGTACTTAAATCTTAGTCTAAAGAAAAAGCACTTAAAGAATTCTACGGCAAAGCCTAAAAATCTAGGAGTAAAAATAACTATAGCAAAAACTAAGTTTAAAATTAAATATGAGCTAAAAATACAAATATTACGCTACAACGATTAAAAAGGGACAAAATATAAAAATATACAAAAAGTTGTAAAAAGTACAATTTTTATAAAAATATTATTTTTATATTATTTTTTTAATAAAACTATTAATTTTACAATTTTAATAAAACTAATTAAACAAAATACATAAATTAAATAAAAAGTAAAAATAAAACTAAAACTAAAACTAATAATAATAATAATAATAATTAGGTTTAAATAATAATTATAATTAATAATAATAACCCGTAATTAATGCAGTTTTAGGGTTTCTGTTCGCGTGTCAGAAAGGCTCCGCGACTTGCGGTATTCAAGGCTTCAAACCCCGCGACTCGCGGGGTTCCAGAATTCAGCTGACAGGTTTCAATTTTTACGCGTTTTTCTTTATTTTTTTTTTTTTTTTTTTTATTTTCTGTTTTTAATTTTTATATAAATAAAAGATATTAAAATTAAACTTATATTTTTATAAACTAAAATAAAAATAAAGAAACTTATAAAACTTAAATATTTAACAAAATCTTAAAAATACTTATATTTTTGTTTTTTTCTTTTTATATTAAAACGTATTTTTACAAAAACGAATTTTTAATGAAAGTAACTAAAAATCTTTTTTTTTTATATTAGCGTTGCGCTTCCGGCTTTTAAGATAATTCCCCGGCAGCGGCGCCAAAAATACTTGATGTTAAGCGAGGTGTATACAAAATAGTTTATATTTTACTAGGAAAAACTATTAAATATGATACAATTTTACACAAGATATTTATTTATTTATAGAATGGATATACTTAAACCTTGCTACAACACTTTATAGGCAGTGTACCTAATCGTACAGTAGTGTAGTTTTTAGTAAGTCCGGTTCGTTCCACAGGGAAATCTTTAAACAAAGCTCAACGATATATTAGTTTACTTTTATAAAAATACAAACATATATATAAGTAATATTATTATTATAAAGGGGGGTTTTTACCGTTTAATGACCGGTTTGTCGATTTTAAGATTTTAGTCGCAGTTAAAACCTAATGTAAAATATAAAATAAATACAAGACTTAAATTAAAGCGTAAAGTAAATAACGATAATGAAATTGCGAATAATAAAAATGCGATAAAATAAAATTGCGATAATTAAAAAGTACGATAATTAAAAGTGCGATTAAATAACAATAAATAAAAGTGCGATAATTAGAAGTGCAATTAAATATAAAATAAAGGAAATTAAATATGAAATAAAAGAATTATGCTTATTTAAACTTCCGTAATCATGATGTTTGACGTGTTGATTTTAGTTTTATGCCCATGGGTTAATTGTCCTTTGTCCTGGATTATTTAATATGTCCGTCTGGTTTTTGTCCATAACAGTCCATCAGTCATAAATATAAATTGCAAGTGTCCTTGTCAAATTATTATTATACCCGAAGATAAATATTCCAACTAATTGGGGATTCGAATTGTAACAAGGTTTTAATACTTTGTTTAATGAATACACCAGGTTATCGACTGCGTGTAAACCAAGGTTTTACTACTTTGTTAACAATTACACCAATTACCCTTGAATGTAATTTCACCCCTGTTTTAATTATTCTAGTGGCTATTAATCCATTTCCGTGTCCGGTTAAATGAACGATTATTCGTACATATAAATACCCCGCCCATCGTGTCCGATCGAGTGTATATGGTAATTTATAGGGACGCCCAATTGTAAATCTTTATATTAACATTAACAAACTTTCATTTAGTTAAACAAATATAAAGCCCATTAATAACCCATAGTCTAATTTTCACAAATGTCGTTCTTTTATCCAAACCCCAATTATGGTACAAAGCCCAATTACCCAATTTTAGTAATTAGCCCAACATCATGATTACTTCGTTTTAAATAAGCATAATAATAACTTAGCTACGAGACATTAATATAAAAAGGTTGAACATAACTTACAATGATTAAAAATAGCGTAGCGTTACACGGACATAATTTCGACTTACACCCTTACAACATTCGCTAACATACCCTTATTATTAGAATTATAATTAAAATTAAAATTAAAATATAAATTATATATATATATATCGTATATATGAGAGAAGAGAGAAATAGAATATGAAATTTGATCAGAATTCGGTTTGCTTTATAGCCAGAGTTGAATTTTGGGGCTCCGCGACTCGCGGCAAAATGCTCTTCAAACTCCGCGAGTCGCGGAGATAGAAATTACAGCTCAGTCCTTGGAGTTTTCTCTGCCGACGGTTTTTAATATATATATATAATATATATATAATTAATATAATTAATTATATATTATATTATATTTATATACATAGTTAACTTGTAATTTTTAGTCCGTTGCGTCGAGCGTTAAGAGTTGACTCTGGTCCCGGTTCCGGATTTTCGAACGTCCTCGCGCACAATTTAATATCTTGTATTTTGCGTTTTGAATCTTGTACTCTTGTAATTTCGAGACGTTTCTTATCAATAATTGGAACCTTTTTGATTGTCTTTTGTACTTTTGAGCTTTTTGGTCGTTTGCGTCTTTAATTCGTCGAATCTGTCTTTTGTCTTCACCTTTTATTATTTAAACGAATATCACTTGTAAATAGAACAATTGCAACTAAAAGCTTGTCTTTCTTGAGGAATAATGCTATGAAATATATGTTCGTTTTTAGCATTATCACACATGGCGGACATCCTTTAGAGTGATTGTGCTCCCGGAACTTGTCTTTATCGTGACATCACCAATTCCGACAATCTCAGCGAAACTGGAATTTCCCATTTTCACAGCTCCAAAGTCACCAGCTTTGTATGTTGTGAAGTATTTCTTGTATGGAGTCACGTGGTAGGATGCTGCAGTATCGACCACCCATTCCGTGTCATCTCGTGAGACGTGAAGGCATGTCTCATCATGGGTTGAACAATAAGCTACATCACCAGTGATAGTAACTAATGGTTCTCCACCCTTATTCTTCGATTGTGAACTGCTCTGACCTTGTTCTTCTTTCAGTCTGTAGTAGTTCTTCTTCATATGTCCCTCTAATCCACAATGATAGCATTTATATATTGGTTTTCTGCTATCAGCGGACCTGCCCCTGCTCTTACTTCTGCCTCTCCATTTGTTTTTGCTACTCATTCAGTGTCTCCCCCGATTCTCTGGGACAAAGGCATGAGTCTGATCTGTGTCCATGTCCTTTCTCCTTGCCTCTCACTTAATAGGGCATCCTTGACCATTGACATGGTAAGTTTGCCATTCGGGACTGAGTTGATGAGTGGTAAGACCAGCATCTCCCAACTATCAGGAAGAGAACTAAGTATCAGTAACGCCTGAACTTCATCGCCAAGAGGCATCTCTACAGACGATAACTGGTTGACCAAGTTCTGGAACTCACTGGTATGTTCACCAACTGGAGTTCCACTTTTAAGCTTCATTTTGACTAAACGCCTCATCAACAGGGCTTTATTCCGAGTAGTCTTGGCCTGGTACATGAAATGTCCCGTTCTTATTGATTAAAAACGTTCCATATTAATTGATTTCGTTGCGAGGTTTTGACCTCTATATGAGACGTTTTTTCAAATACTGCATTCATTTTTAAAACAAACCATAACCTTTATTTTATCAATAAAGGTTTCAAAAGCATTACGTAGATTATCAAATAATGATAATCTAAAATATACTGTTTACACACGACCATTACATAATGGTTTACAATAGAAATATATTACATCGACATATGTTTCTTGAATGTAGTTTTTACATAATATCATACAAACATGGACTCCAAATCTTGTCCTTATTTTAGTATGCAACAGCAGAAGCTCTTAATATTCACCTGAGAATAAACATGCTTTAAACGTCAACAAAAATGTTGGTGAGTTATAGGTTTAACCTCTATATATCAAATCGTAACAATAGACCACAAGATTTCATATTTCAATATACATCACATATATAGAGATAAAAATCATTCATATATTGAACACCTGGTAACCGACATTAACAAGATGCATATATAAGAATATCCCCATCATTCCGGGACACCCTTCGAATATGATATAAATTTCGAAGTACTAAAGCATCCGGTACTTTGGATGGGGTTTGTTAGGCCCAATAGATCTATCTTTAGGATTCGCGTCAATTAGGGTGTCTGTTCCCTAATTCTTAGATTACCAGACTTAATAAAAAGGGGCATATTCGATTTCGATAATTCAACCATAGAATGTAGTTTCACGTACTTGTGTCTATTTTGTAAATCATTTATAAAACCTGCATGTATTCTCATCCCAAAAATATTAGATTTTAAAAGTGGGACTATAACTCACTTTCACATATTTTTACTTCGTCGGGAAGTAAGGCTTGGCCACTGGTTGATTCACGAACCTATAACAATATATACATCTATATCAAAGTATGTTCAAAATATATTTACAATACTTTTAATACATTTTGATGTTTTAAGTTTATTAAGTCAGCTGTCATCGTTAGTAACCTACAACTAGTTGTCCACAGTTAGATGTACAGAAATAAATCGATAAATATTATCTTGAATCAATTCACGACCCAGTGTATACATATCTCAGTATTGATCACAACTCAAACTATATATATATTTTGGAATCAACCTCAACCCTGTATAGCTAACTCCAACATTCACATATAGAGTGTCTATGGTTGTTCCGCAATATATATATAGATGGGTCGACATGATAGGTCGAAACATTGTATACGTGTCTATGGTATCTCAAGATTACATAATATACAATATAAGTTGATTAGGTTATGGTTGGAATAGATTTATTACTAACTTTCACGTAGGTAAAATGAGTAGTTTTTATCAATCTTGTTTTACTCGCCATTTCTTCGTTTCTAATCCGTTTTGAGTGATTCCAGTGGCCACGGTTTTGTATTGAACTTAACTTTATGAATCTAAATAGAAAAAGTATAAGTTTATAGTCGGAAATACAAGTTACAAGTCATTTTTGAAAGAGGTAGTCATTTCCGTCGAAAGAACGACATCTTGATGACCATTTTGAAAAACATACTTTCACTTTGAGTTTAACCATGATTTTTAGATATAGTTTCATGTTCATAAGAAAAATCATTTTTCCAGAATTATAGCTTTTAAATCAAAGTTCTTCTTAGCTTTTAATTATCCCAACCAAAACAGCCCCCGGTTTTACTACGACGGCGTATATCCAGTTTTATGGTGTTTATCGTGTTTCCGGGTTTTAAATCATTAAGTTAGCATATCATATAGATATAGAACATGTGTTTAGTTGATTTTAAAAGTCTAGTTAGAAGGATTAACTTTATTTGTGAACAAGTTTAGAATTAACTAAACTATGTTCTAGTGATTACAAGTTTATAACGTTGAATAAGACAGCTTTTTATGTATGAATCGAATGATGTTATGAACATCATTACTGCCTCAAGTTCCTTGGATAAACCTACTGGAAATGAGAAAAATGGATCTAGCTTCAAAGGATCCTTGGATGGCTTGAAAGTTCTTGAAGCAGAATCATGACACGAAAACAATTTCAAGTAAGATTTCCACTCGAAATAAGATTGTTATAGTTATAGAAATTGAATCAAAGTTTGAATATGAGTATTACCTTGTATTAGAAAGATATATTACTGTAAATAAGAAAGATTTCTTGAGGTTGGATGATCACTCTACAAGATTGGAAGTAAGCTAGCAAACTTGGAAGTATTCTTGATTTTATGAAACTAGAACTTGTAGAATTTATGAAGAACACTTAGAACTTAAAGATAGAACTTGAGAGAGATCAATTAGATGAAGAAAATTGAAGAATGAAAGTGTTTGTAGGTGTTTTTGGTCGTTGGTGTATGGATTAGATATAAAGGATATGTAATTTTGTTTTCATGTAAATAAGTCATGAATGATTACTCATATTTTTGTAATTTTATGAGATATTTCATGCTAGTTGCCAAATGATGGTTCCCACATGTGTTAGGTGACTCACATAGGCTGCTAAGAGCTGATCATTGGAGTGTATATACCAATAGTACATACATCTAAAAGCTGTGTATTGTACTAGTACGAATACGGGTGCATACGAGTAGAATTGTTGATGAAACTGAACGAGGATATAATTGTAAGCATTTTTGTTAAGTAGAAGTATTTTGATAAGTGTCTTGAAGTCTTTCAAAAGTGTATGAATACATATTAAAACACTACATGTATATACATTTTAACTGAGTCGTTAAGTCATCGTTAGTCGTTACATGTAAGTGTTGTTTTGGAACCTTTAGGTTAACGATCTTGTTAAATGTTGTTAACCCAATGTTTATAATATCAAATGAGATTTTAAATTATTATATTATCATGATAATATGATGTATGAATATCTCTTAATATGATATATATACATTAAATGTCGTTACAACGATAATCGTTACATATATGTCTCGTTTCAAAATCATTAAGTTAGTAGTCTTGCTTTTACATATGTAGTTCATTGTTAATATACTTAATGATATGTTTACTTATCATAATATCATGTTTACTATATATATCCATATATATGTCATCATATAGTTTTTACAAGTTTTAACGTTCGTGAATCACCGGTCAACTTGGGTGGTCAATTGTCTATATGAAACCTATTTCAATTAATCAAGTCTTAACAAGTTTGATTGCTTAACATGTTGGAAACACTTAATCATGTAAATAAAAATTTCATTTAATATATATAAACATGGAAAAGTTCGGGTCACTACAGTACATGTCCTCCAACTTTTTCAAGAGGACATATGCGTCTGTCTCTTGTACAACATGGTGGAAGACACTATGATCAATCCATTGACGGATCTGACCAATAGTTTTTCAGTTTAACTTCTTCCACTCGTTTTCTTTGGCGGAATCAGGATTTGTACCCTTTAATTCAATAGGGTCAAACAAATCCTTACAGCTGAGGAGATCTTCCATCCGAGGTTTTCACAGTGTGTAGTTGGTGGCAGTGAGCATAATCATGGTTCCGGAAGATGATCCTGACTCTTCCGTGGACATTATTACCTTACAAATAATTTTTCAACAGAAACGGGGTTGAAAACTTCAGAAAACCCAAATACACGACCAACGCCTCTAACCTGGCTCTGATACCACTTGTTGGGATTATAAGAGGATCGCCTGGACGTTGGTACACACAAATTTTGAGAGAAAATAACTCTATTACTCATAAGAATAGATTACAGAGTATTACAAAACTCAAAAAACAAAACTTAATTGTACGTATGCTACCCGGGTTTGGTCATATGCTACACGAAACATGATGGCACCGTTTTCAAGTTCTTCATGGAACGATTTTGTCACATTTACTACTGCTTTTACAGCTAGAAGAAGTGCGTGTAATATTACAGCTAAACTTTTGTTTGCAGCTACAGTCTATTTCATATGGAAAGAACGTAATCTCAGAGTGTTTAATCGTCAAACTAGATCTGTTGATAAATTAGTGGCGGTGATTTTCTCGATGTTTAGATTGAAGTTAATTTCGGTACATGATCAAGAAGGCGAAAGTGTTGGGAAATTACGGTCTCACTAATTCCCACCACCCAGCCCAACAATAATAGTAAAGAAATAAGAACAATACACAACACAAGATTTAACGTGGAAACTCCAAAACAGGAGAAAAACTACCGGCCCCCAAAGAGAGAAATACACTATATCACAAATTGTTACAATGACATAGACGACTCTCTTAAGCCAACTACACTCTCCAAAATATTTAACTAATACAACTCTCAAACAAGGGTAAGAAAGAAAGAAATAATCAAATACTTAAAGTATATTGATTGGTGCAAATTGGAATGAAGACTTAGCCCTCCTTTTATAACCAAGTCACCTACCTCCAACTTTCTCCTCCCACCTATGTGGGATAACATCCTTCACAAAGTAACCATATCAATTTTTTTCTATCAAAAAATAAAACTAACAAATCTCCACCTTTTTGATAGAAAAAGATAACCATACTTCAACATTATAACGATAACCGATATAGATGCTTCCTCGACGACAACTTCAAGATTCTCATCTTCATGCCGATGACATTATCTCCCAAAAGACAAAACTTGCATCTTCATCGAACATTGTCTAAACTGACAATCATTGTCACTCCACCATTAAGAGTATAGCACTTAGAATATCACATTTCAAGCATTTCACCTCGGCACATGTTGTTGAACAACCAGCTGAAACTTTATGGTGCAACTTCCCTGTTTGGCTTTCCCGAAAGTCCCATCAGCTACAACATCAGTTTTCACCATACAACCTGCATCAACGCCAAACCAATGCCCATGTGTAATTGTGGAACCGCTAACGAACATCCCTTTCCACGGTGGCACGGACACACCATGAGGATGACGTGACTTCAGAGGAATTCGTCACTCTCTATAACAACGGAGACATCATTAGCGCCTTTGGAGCCATTTTTCAAATTAGCTCCACCTGGACAATTAACCCTTACATGCCCAGTTTTTCCGCACTTCCAGCATACCAGATTCTTTTCGAAGTTTCTCTTCCGCCTATCCGAACACAACAGTACCGTACTTTCTGATGACGAGACCCCATTACCTTCCAGTCTTTTCTCCTCGGATAGGAGCTTGCTAGTAACGTCTTCAAACTTCAGAGTTTCTTTCCCATACATCAAAATAGGTTTAATGTGTTCATAAGACGATGACAAAGATAATATAAACCTCAAAGCTTTATCTTCATCATCCACTTTAACTCTAATAGCTTCAAGTTCTGAAACAATACCATTAAGAATACTTAGATGATCTGAAATCTTTGAACCCCCATCCATACGCAGAGTATGAAATTGTTCTTTAAGACATAACCGATTTAAGATGCCCTTGCCCTGGTACAACTGCTCTAGTTTAACCCAAAGCTCATTTGTCGTTGATAAACCGTGCACATTTGCAAGCACGTTCTTTGCAAGACAAAACGAATCGCACTTGCTGCCCTCAAATCCATATCATCCCATTCTTCTTCATCGAACTTACAGCTAGAATCACTGCCGGGAACAAAGGTGGGTTTACCTTTCAATGCCTTGTGTAACCCGGACTGAATCAACACATCCTTGACTTGAACCTGCCACAAGCCAAAATTGATCCTCCCATCAAATTTCTCTACATCAAACCTCATCGGACTGAACTTCGACATTGTATCCGTATCCTACGAACAACACTTTCTCTGATTTTGGTCACGTTTCAACTGGCCGACAGATGTAGTGGATTGGCGCACAGGATCCTTTAAATCGGAAAATCCAACACCCGGTCCACTATAAATTCTAGACACCACTTACTCCGAATCAGAAAAAATATTGTCTAACCAGATACCCTATACGATCAGTAGAACTCGTTTCTGATGTGGACGATCCACTCCCGTGGCAACCACAGAGCATACTCCGACTCCTATAATCGAGACCCCCCGTCAAACCTGACGCTCTGATACCAGTTGTTGGGAGATTACAGACTCACTAATTCCCACCACCCAGCCCAACAATAATAGTAAATAAATAAGAACAATACACAACACAAGATTTAACGTGGAAACTCTAAAACAGGAGAAAAACCACCGGCCCCTAAAGAGAGAAATACACTATATCACAAATTTTTACAATGATATAGACGACTCTCTTAAGCCAACTACACTCTCCAAAATATTTAACTAATACAACTCTCAAACAAGGGTAAGAAAGAAAGAAATAATCAAATACTTAAAGTGTATTGATTGGTGCAAATTAGAATGAAGACTTGGCCCTCTTTTTATAACCAAGTCACCTACCTCCAACTTTCTCTTCCCACTTATGTGAGATAACATCCTTCACAAAGTAACCATATAAATTTTTTTTTATCAAAAAATAAAACCAACAGAAAGTTATGAAAGATAACTTGAAAGTTCCTTAATATGTGTTGTTTGGTGTGTGCTGGGCTAAAAGCTCAGTATGTTTGATTTTTGGCCCTAGTGCATGGCTTGTTGCTGCGAGTTTTGTCTTCACGGTGTTTCCTTGGTTGTATTGTACTACTTATATGAGATATAATAATATTCATCGGGTACATCCATTACTCAATAAAAATTATCAATGTGATCTTCATGCGATATTCGGTAATATATTTTGGTCAACATAAGGGTGCCAAAAAGTTATCTACTTTTGGATTTATCAGTTGACAATAGTATGCATGTATGGCTATCATAATCAATCATATATACAGCAGTTTACGAATCCTCTATAAATATATAACTATAATACTCCATTCATCTTCGATCTAGTTGTTCTTCCCATGTTGTGAAATTTTTATTTGAGAAGGAAACCACGATTGCATGCGTCTTTATTTGTGAAGATAATACACAGAATCAGTTCCTATTTTTATGTTGCATAAGATTACATAATTACCATTGAGACCGGTGCATTTAAAAAACCATTGAGACTACCAGTATAATTTTAAAAAGAAAATGACTAGATATATAATTTTGGATAAAGCACATACACAGGGACCCATGGTATTATTAACTCTTAATAAAATATTCAAACTTCATATATATATATATATATATATATATATATATATATATATATATATATATATATATATATATATATATATATATATATATATATATATATATATATATAATCATAAGACATAAGATGTGCAAGTGGTTAGGTGTGTACCTTTCCTGGTTATTACTAACGAATCTAAAACATTAACAAAGATACAAATTTAAGTAATACTACCTTATATAATAATAATAAAAAAGTCACGCACGTTATTATATCTTTATTGTGATATTCAATGACAGACAAATAAAATCAAATTTCACAACTTGATTAGAGATTTTCATCTGGATATTTGAACATGTTAAATGATGGATTAACTATACTTAATCCACCATCAATACATAGATTTTGCCCACTAATATATTTTGCCTCATCACATGCTAGAAAAAGAACAGCATTAGCAACATCATCTGTCTTAAGCGTCACACCCTTAAGATTTGCGCGCGAATTCATCAATTGCTCTAAGCTTTCACCTTCAAGCCCCACAAATCTCTTGGTTAAAGGTGTATCCATTGCAAAAGGCGACAAACAATTGACTCGAATGCCAAATTGTCCAAGTTCTACAGCCAAGTTCTTTGTCAAACCAACTACCGCATGCTTTGAACAACAATAAGCATGTGAGGCTGCACCGCCAATAGTTGAAGCAAGACTAGCCATTGATATAATTGAGCCACTTCTTGCTGGTACCATAACTCTAGCAGCATGTTTCATACCTAAAAACACGCCTGTAACATTAACACTAATCACACGTTCAAAGTCCACTTTTTCGGTGTCCATTATTCGTGGTTTATTAACATCTACTATCCCTGCATTGTTGAACATGATATCAAGTTTTCCGAATGTTTTAACTGCGTTATCGACCGCATTTTTTACACCATCTTCGTTTGTTACATCACAATGTATGTACATAGAGTTTGTTGAGCCTATCACGTCACAAACGGTGTGACCAAGGTGGTCTTGGATGTCTGCAATGACTACTTTCGCTCCATGTTTAGCGAAAAGTTTCGCAGTACATTCACCAATACCACTTGCTCCTCCTGTTATCAACGCTACCTTCCCCTCGAGCCTACACAAGTAGTAACAAAAACTTGTAGTTATAGAATTAGAGTTGATAATTGTATAGTATTCCGGGTCTATACAATTCCATTGTGATTTTAAAATGGAACTTTAAAATATACCCTATACATTAATCATGTTTATTAGAATAAAAGGACATACATAATACATATTTGAGTTATGTATAAGAAAATAATTGTTTACATCTTACATCTCTCATACTCATTTATGTGGGATTGAGTTTTGTTGTTGTATAACACATATTTGAGTTAGATTAATCATTGATTTCTTGAATACAACAAGAATACTCAATCGTACGAACGTTAGGTATAGAGAGGTAAAGTGTAGACTATCTTTTCTTAACCCTAGAATAAAAGGGAATCATTTCTCAACCTATGCAGAGAAATTGTTCTCCACCCGCAGTTAGAGGAAATCATCTCTTCGTCTACTCGAGAGCGATATATTACTTTCAAAAGTACCTCCAATCATATCATATTATATTATAATATTATATTATTAAATATTAATTTATTGTTTAATACTCTATAATAACAACATCAATGTAAATGTTATAATTCAGTAGGCTTATAACTACCTTTAGTGGTTTGATTCTTGATGTTATAATTCAGTAGGCTTATAACTACCTTTAGTGATTTGATTCTTGATTAAGAATACTAATAATGAAGTGTAAGAACAAAGATGATAATGGAGAGAAAGAAAGAAACACTTTGTAAGTGTGAGAAATGGTGCAAGTTTAATGCTTGCATTCATGGCTATTTATAGCAAAAATATCACAAGTTTAGGTAATACAATAATATTACTTTTGTGTATCAATAATTGACTATCCATTTATATATATATATTTATATATTATAACACTCCCCCTTGGATAGCAATTTTGTTTGTTGAAGATCAAATGTAAGTTACTGCCTCGTTAAAAACCTTGCTAAAGAAAACCCAGTGGGAAAAACTTTAGCTAAGGGAAAAAGAGTGCAGCATGGAGTTGACTCCCCCTCAAGTAGACATCGCTTCGGTTGTTACATCTTTTGAACATGTCTCATGCCAATGTTATGAACGTGTGTTCTGAAAATAGCAGTTGGAAGTGCTTTCGTGAAAAGATCAGCAGAGTTTTTGCTGGATTGAACATATCTCATTTCAATCTCGTTGTCCTTAATGAGATTTTGAGTGTATGAGAAGAATCTAGGAGGTATGTGTTTGGTTCGGTCACTTTTGATATACCCTTCTTTCATCTGTGCTATGCAAGCTGCATTATCTTCATAGATAATTGTTGGACTTTTATCGCGTTCTAGTCCACAAGAATCAGTAATGATTTGTGTCATTGATCTCAACCAAAAACATTCCCGAGTAGCTTCATGTAATGCAATCACTTCGGCATGATTTGATGATGTAGCAACAACTGTTTGTTTTTGAGAACGCCATGATATTGCAGTACCTCCATTTAGGAATACATATCCAGTTTGAGATTTAGCTTTATGTGGATCAGATAAATAACCTGCATCAGCATAACCAACCAAATCTTGTTTTGATTCGTTAGAATAAAATAATCCTAAATCAGTAGTTCCTCGAAGGTATCGAAATATGTGTTTGATCCCATTCCAGTGTCTTTTGGTAGGAGCAGAGCTGAACCTTGCCAACAAATTAACTGCAAAAGAAATGTCAGGTCTTGTACAATTTGTAAGATACATAAGAGCTCCAATTGCACTAAGATATGGTACTTCTGGTCCAAGAATATCTTCATGATCTTCACATGGACGAAATGGATCAGTTTCAACATTGAGTGATCTAACAACCATAGGAGTACTTAATGGTTTTGCCTTGTCCATATTGAAACGTTTCAGAATCTTTTCAGTATATGTTGTTTGATATACAAGTAAACCATTAAGCATATGCTCAATTTGTAAACCAAGGCAATACTTGGTTTTTCCGAGATCTTTCATTTCAAATTCTTTCTTTAGAAGTTGAATGGCTTCATGGATCTCTTTATTTGTACCTATGATGTTAAGATCATCAACATAAACAGCTATGATCACATATCCGGATGTTGTTTTCTTAATGAAAACACAAGGACAAGTAAGGTTATTTGTATACCCTTTTCTTATCAAGTAATCACTTAATCGGTTATACCACATACGTCCCGATTGTTTTAACCCATATAAAGATCTTTGTAATTTAATCGAATACATTTCTTTGAGTTTTGCATTTGATGCTTCTGGTACCTTAAATCCTTCAGGTATCTTCATATATATATCACTATCAAGTGATCCATATAGATAAGTAGTCACAACATCCATGAGATGCATTTCTAAATTTTTTGAAACTGTCAGGCTGATTAAGTATCTAAAAGTAATTGCATCCATAACAGGGGAATAAGTTTCTTCATAATCAATTCCCGGTCTTTGAGAAAAACCTTGAGCTACAAGTCTAGCTTTATACCTTGTAACTTCATTTTTCTCATTTCTTTTTCGGACAAAAATCCATCTGTATCCTACAGGTTTCACATCTTTAGGAGTGAGAATGATGGATCCGAAAACTTTTCTTTTATTGAGTGATTCTAATTCAGCTCGTATTGCTTCTTTCCATTGAGCCCAATCATGTCTATTTTGACATTCAACCATAGATGTTGGTTCTGGATCATCATCATTATTCATGATGTCATATGCAACATTAAATGAAAATTTCTCATCAAGATTTTTCATTTCATTTCGGTTCCATAATATTTTTGAATATGCATAATTGATTGCAATTTCTGTATTGACATCATCAATCTCCTCTGCAGTAGGAGTACTGATTTGTGGTTCTTCTTGAACACTTTCTTTTACTTCATTATCAGCTGATTTTCTTTTTCGAGGATTTTTATCCTTTGAACCAATTGGTCTTCCACGTTTCTGACGTGGCAAAGATTCATGAGTGACGTTATTGCCAGCTTTTGGAATTTCAATTCGAGCTGGAGTATTTACTGCTGGTATATATGATTTTGTCACCGTTTTTGTATCTGTAAATGCATCAGGCAATTGATTTGCAAGTTCTTGTATATGCATTATCTTTTGAACTTCTGTCTCGCATTCTTTTGTGCGAGGATCAAGATACTTTAATTGAGGTTCACACCATGAAACATCATTTTCTTTATTTTTCATTTCTCCCCCTAATCTAGGGAACAATGTTTCTTAAAATGACAATCAGCAAAACGTGCTGTAAAAACGTCACCTGTCATAGGTTCAATATACCTTAATATTGAAGATGTTTCATATCCAACATATATTCCCAACCTCCTTTGAGGACCCATTTTTGTATGTTGTGGTGTCGCAATTGGAACATACACTGCACAACCAAATGTTCTAAGATGGGAAATATTTGGCTCTTGACCAAAAGCAAGTTGTAAGGGGGAATATTTATGACTTGCACTTGGTCTGATGCGAATCAATGCAGCAGCATGTAAAATTGCATGACCCCATATAGATACAGGGAGTTTTGTTCTCATTATCAATGGTCTAGCGATTAACTGTAAACGTTTAATCAATGACTCGGCTAAACCATTTTGTGTATGCACATGAGCAACAGAATGTTCAACAACAATTCCTATAGACATGCAATAGTCATTAAATGCTTGAGATGTAAATTCACCAGCATTATCAAGTCTCACCCTTTTAATGGTGTAATCAGGAAAATGAGCTCTCAATTTAATAATTGGGCAAGAAATTTTGCAAATGCCACATTACGGCTTGATAACAGACAAACATGAGACCATCTGCTAGATGCGTCTATTAGAACCATGAAATATATAAATGGTCCACATGGTGGATGAATTGGTCCACATATATCACCTTGAATTCTTTCAAGAAACATTGGTGATTCTTTCTCAACCTTAAGTGGTGAGGGTCTAGTTATCAATTTTCCAAGAGAGCAAGATATACATGGAACCATTGTATCATGAAGGATTTTTCTATCCTTCAGTGGATGTCCATGTGTACATTCAATAATTCTTTTCATCATTGTTGATCCTGGATGGCCCAATCTGTTATGCCATAAATTAAATACACCAGGATCAATATACTTTTCTTTAATCACCATATGTGCTTCTGGTACATTTATATGTGTATAATGTAATCCAGAATTAAGTCTTGGCAGTTTTTCAATCACGTGATTCTTGTTAGTGATACTTAAATATTTCTCATTTTCTGCCGTTACTGACTGATAATCATATCCATTAAGGTATATGTCAGAAAAACTCAATAAATTTCTGCTTGACTTAGGAGAGAATAAGGCATTATTAATTAAAAATGTTGTACCGTTTGGTAATATGAATTTTGCCTTTCCTATCCCTTCTATCAAGTTAGCAGCACCTGATATTGTATGTATAGTTCCTTCCGTTGGTTTCAAATCAATGAAATATTTTTCAGATTTAAGTATAGTGTGTGTAGTACCACTATCTGCTATACAGAGATCTCCACTACTTGATTGATGTTGTGTTCCAGCAGAATTCATATTAAACTTCATATATAAGAAACAAACAGTATAAATGTTACACAAAATGTTTATTACACACAAATAGATAAAACTGAAACATTTGACATACATAGAATTGAAAACATCAAACATAGAACTGGAACATTTGATAAAACATATAGAACTGAAACATTTGAGAAAACATGATGACAAAGGTTAAATCGTTTTATTTATAAAAGAAACATATTAATTTAATTCAAGAAATCTTCATATAAATCATATGGTTGCTCAGTGACTGTTGGATCAATATTATCCACAAAATTTACTTCCTTTTCTTTACCTTTCAGCGAATCCTGATACATCTTAACAAGATGTTTAGATGTTCGGCAAGTATTAGCCCAGTGGCCCATTCTACCACATCTGTAACAAGATTCTTCAGAATTTTTAGAAGTATTTTCTTCAACATCTTGTTTAGTGGGCTTGTTTTGTGGTTGATATTTATATTTTCGTGGATTATTATTTCTTTGACCACCACGGCCACGTCCACGCCCATTCCCATTACCATAAGGATGGTTTCTACCATAGTTATGGCTTTTGGCATGATGATGGCGATGGTTATTATAACCACGACCTTGCCCGCGTCCTTGTCCCTGTTTATAATTATTTGCAGTATTTGCTTCAGGGATTGCAAGTGTACCAGTAGGACGGGATTGCTGATTTTTCATTAATAGCTCATCATTTTGCTCTGCAACCAAGAGATATGAATTAAGTTCAGGATATGTGTTGAACTTTAGCATTCTCAAATTTCTTTGCACTGTGATGTTGGCAGCATTCATTGTGGAGAAAGTTTTCTCCAACATGTCTGCATCACTTATTTCATGTCCACAGAATTTAAGTTGTGAGACTGTATTATACAGAGCTGAGCTGTATTCATTTACTTTCTTAAAGTCTTGGAACCTTAATGTTCTCCATTGATCCATAGCAGCTGGAAGTAAAATTTCTCTTTGATTATTGAATCTGCTTTTGAGACCTTCCCATAAAACATGGGGATCTTCTACAGTCACATAATTATTTTGTAAGCATTCATCAATATGTTGATGAATAAAGCAACATGTCGTTGCTTGTTCTTTTTCAGAACAAGTGTTGTTTTCATTTATGGTTTCAAGAATGCCCATTGATTTAAGATGCATTTTTACTTTTATAACCCATGGCATGTAGTTGTTTTCCGTTGATTCTAAAGGAGTAAATTTAAGCTTTTCCAGATTCGACATTTTCTATTATGAAAAATTAAAACAAACAACATGATAAATTAGAGTCAATTTATATTCATAAGTATATAAACATTAAACATAAATTTAATATAACATAAATGATAAGTAGGTGACAGTGTCGACCATATGTAAGCAATCATTAATAAATGTTATATAACATAAATATAAATATTAGTAAACATAAATGATAATTAGGCGACAGTGTCGGCCATATAAATGTTAGATAATAGAAATATAAATGTTAGTAACACAGATGATAATTAGAAGACAGTGTCGGCCATATAAATGTTAGATAATTGAAATATAAATGTTAGTAACATAAATGATAATTAGACGACAGTGTCGACCATATATTATTCAGGTGGTATAATCGACCATATATCATTTAGGTGGCAGAGCCAACCATAATTAGTATTAAGATTATCGTGCTGATAACGTGTAAAAATTCAGTAGGCTTATAACTACCTTTAGTGATTTGATTCTTGATTAAGAATACTAATAATGAAGTGTAAGAACAAAGATGATAATGGAGAGAAAGAAAGAAACACTTTGTAAGTGTGAGAAATGGTGCAAGTTTAATGCTTGCATTCATGGCTATTTATAGCAAAAATATCACAAGTTTAGGTAATACAATAATATTACTTTTGTGTATCAATAATTGACTATCCATTTATATATATATTTATATATTATAACAGTAAAAAGATTCTTGCACGCACTTTCAGACTTATAATTTTTGAAAATTCTATGTACAATTAAATACACATAAAATTAGATGCTAAATAAAGGTAGAGATTAATGCAGACAAGAACATGCTAAAATGGGAAGTTATTCCTCCATCAACCGCTATATTGGTTGGCTCGAGATCTTCAAATGTTTTAACTTACAGGATCAAAAATCGTTCGGGGGGAGGTTGACGGTAAGGTGGCAAAACCGACGGGCAAAGATTGGTAAGTTTCGTCTTGGTTTCGTTGTGATTGTGTTTTGTTCTGTTAGATTATTCTATTGTTTCGGTTATTTTTTTCATTAGTTGTTAGGTTAGTCTTCTTGTATCGATCTAGTATTTTGGTCTGTTTGTGTTGTTTTAGTGATTGGTTCACCGTGGTCTGGCTCGGATGTAGATAACGGATAGGTAGTTTCAGTTTCTAGTTTCGAGCCTAACTGTTATAGCGTTGTATCTTATGTTGGAAATAAATTGTCATTTTTACCCACATTTGAGTGGGAGTGGTTTGAGTGGAAGTGGTTGAAGTTGTCACTTTCATTTACAAACTTTTTAAAAGGTAACACATTATAAGAAATGGCTCTAACTCATTGTTTGAGTAACACAATTCAGTGAGAATAACATACACATATTGTTTTAAGAGATTGTGAGTATACTTGTTCGAGTGGAACATTGCAAACCGTTGAAGGAACTTAGGCCGTGAAACTTGAAAGCCTTCCTTTTGGTGATCGCTTTCCCGACCGGTGATATAAACAGTCGATCCTATTCGCTTCCGCTGCTCGTATTCAGTATGTCTCGAATCTATATTTTATCTTTCATTGGTATCAGAGCTATATTGTTTAGTTCCCGGTTAAATCCTATATTTTTTTTATGGTGATGTTGCTTGAGTTGTCACCTAAATATTAATAGAAATTAGCAATATTACAATTTGTGATTGCTTGATAAAATGCTTATAACAAACTGCTATTCATTATATGATTAACTGTATGATTGAGATTTAAAGATATATATATATATATATATATATATATATATATATATATATATATATATATATATATATATATATATATGAATCTCTTATAAATCAATGTTAATGTTAATATATCTTATAAGAGAATTGTGTTAGTTTATTAACATGTGTTCATATATATATTTTTTTTAAAATAAATATAGTGGGATAACTGTATCCATTATTTTTAAGTGAGTTTGAAGGTAGTATTAATAGAATATATATTTTTTGTAAAGATATATGATCGAGATGATAGATGTATTACAAATATTATTGGTTACTTGTACATGATGGTGAATATAAAACTATATTGTATAAGTATTACTATATCTTGTGTAGATTGATGAAATATATTATAAATGCATTTATCCTTTAATTATTTATTTCTTGGATGATTCGTTATGATTATTTATACATTTTTCAAGAGTTTTATAACTCTATGCAATTCATTATTTGTTTTAGTGGAATTGATTAATGCAATTCACTATTTGTTATAATGAAATTGATTAATGATTTTATAAAGAATTAAAATAAATACACTACAATATTTTTTTTGTAACTCTTACGCATGTGTAGTAGGTAAGAAGAAAATAAGAAAAAATCACATGGCTTGGTTTCAACTCATTATTTTTGTTTCTTGCTAGTTGCTACTGTATGGCCTTGATATTTACTTACTTTTATTTAGTGGGTTAGTTTGATTTGATGTTTTCTAGCTTTCAGGATTAGTTAGATAGTGAGGTCACATCTGTTTCCTTTCGGAGAACATTACTATGTTTGAAAATGTTTCACTTCGTATCAAAAAGTTCTGTCAAATGTTCAGTTATCGTTATTGTATGCATCGTTATTTGTATACATTCTATGATTAGTTATCATAATATGATGGGTGTGTCCCTAGTTATTTCTTATACGTTCTGGATTAATCCTAATGGAATTTGTTCATTATTATATAATCAAATACATCATCGGTGTATTAGTAACATTGCATTTAGTTCATCTTGCATTTAGTTCATGATTTATAATAAAACTAAATAAATACACTATTAATGTAGTTTCATAACTCTTGTGTTTTGAATTACCAAGTCATATTATTATTTTTGTAATAATATATGTGTTTTTTTTTCTGGTGAATTATTAAACGAACTAGGAATAGTTCAAATATTTATTTTGGTTCATTAATATTATCTTTTTGATAATTGTTATAAATATTTTTTTTATTATATATACGTTATAGATATTATATTAAAGAAAGTTTTGATTAATCATTTTTTATAATGATTATAAATATCTTTCTCTTAATTTTGTACTTTCGTAATGAAATTGTGATCATAACAGTTAATTATTTAAGCAATAATTATTGTAAACTTTATTTTCGGTGGAAAGTAAATATTATACTTTTTTATCGTTTGAAATATGTATTTCTATGTGAAATATTGAAAATATTAACTATTTGTTGGTACAAAATAAACATTTTCACGATTTGGTTTATTTATTTTCCAAATAGATTCATGTTAATTTTGTTTTAACATGAAGTGAGGTTATGTATCCGATTTAACATAATTCTTTTGTAATTCTATATTTGTTAGAGAAATATTAAGGAAAAGAAAGAAAAGTTTATATAAGGACCAAATTTATTTTATATTTTTTAGTAAAATATTGAACACACGAATCATTACTAAGTGTAATTAAACTTTTTTACGTTTAAAAGTAATTTCTTAGTGAAATTAGAATCTTTATGAAATTTGCATATGTGCTATAATTAGATTACTTTGCATGATTGATTATGTTAATTGTAGTTTCATGGTAGGTTTGTGGACGATAATTGGGAACATAGTGAACTTTTTCTTCATGCCCTACTGTGAACTATTATTTAGCATGATTTTATTATTGACAAAGTGTTTTGTATTTATTGATGGATATAAATTAGTCTTGCATAATTGTCTATGTATTGAACGTTGGTTCAATTTGAAACGGTCTCATTTGAACTTTGTGTTCTATCATGGCTTTCACATCCAACAATGTTGTTTAGATTAACGAGAATTTTAAGTTAAAAATTAACAATTTTTAAAAAATTATAAACAGGAATACCCAATGCGTTTGGAAAAGCAAGAGGCTCAAGATGCTCTTACCGTATGTAAGAAATGTATATGAGAGAGAAAATAAATACTTAATTAAGTGGGAGTGTGAAGTGTTCGACACTTTACAAAAGTTAAACTGCACTCACATCGTGTTGCTGAGTAATGTTTTGACTTTAAAGACTTATTATCGTTATAAATATATTATCAATATCGGTTAATATACGATGATTAAAGTCTTACGCATGAACATTGGTTCAAGATTTAATTATTTTCTTACCTCAAAGTTTGGACCATATGATGTTGCACCTTACTTATAATGAAAACATCAAGTTTCGTTTTGAATATTATATGGTTACCATGGTTGATAAACTTTGTGTTTGCATCTTGTCCTCTGTGGATAGTAGGTTTGAACATGGGAAACCATTTATTAAAGGATAACGAATTCTTTGTAGAGTTTTGATGATTTTCAATTTTTTTCAAATAAAGTAAAGATATGTGGGAATAACTCTACAGATGGAGTTGTAAATATCGGTTCATACAAGTTAGTCTTGGATGATGATCGAATATGGATCCTTACATGCTTGTACATCAAAACAAATATCTATGTGATATTGATTTTCATTATTAATTTCACGAAATGCCGTTGAGTTCTCTTTAAGAACAAGCTCATTTAATATTAGTTTTAATCTAAATGATTTTATCGTTATCTAAGTGATAACTAAATAAAATTTTCTCACTTAGAAATTTAATATGTTTGAATGAAGTAAGTATGGCATGCTGGTTTAGTCATATTGACTAAAAATAGTTCTAGCTTAGTCTACTATTTTTTCATTGGCTAGATATTGATAAAGTGAAAATGTGCACTTGTAAATATCGCCAAGGAAATAGCTACAAAAAAAAAAATATCATATAGAAAGTAAACTAAATTGTTTATTTCATTGCACTTGACTCATTTGAATTATGTGGTCTTATGAAAATTATAGAAAGAGAAAGGACATATTGTTAATAATTTCCTCGTGTTAGTTGATTTCTCGAAAATCCAAAGCATTGGATTAAATTTCAAAATTATGTGAATTTTGTTGAGAATTAACTTAAACGAAAAATTATTAATAAAGTACAAACTGAGGATGTTAATATCTTATGATTAGTTCATAGCACTATGTGACGCTAAAGATATTCAAACATTATTTCTTTACTCCACAACAAAACGATGTTTTGGAAAGTTGGAATAAACACTCCTCGAATTGGTTAAGGCGATGTTGAGGTAGTGAAATCCCACATTCGTACCTAATTGAATGTCTTTGAAAATTACTAACTTCCACATCATATAAGTTATGAAAAGATTATGATCACAGTTACAATGTCATAGGACATTAAGGTTGTGAAACGTATATATATTAAAATTTTCAAATAAATTTTGGAAAATAGGTCCAAGAGGTGGAAATTTGTTCTCACCAAGTACGTTAACAATCAAGAGGTTATATATTCATACGTGAACACGTCAGTGGGAGTCGAACTCAAATTAAAACTTGAGAATTGAGTAATTGTTTCTCTAGATACAAATAAAGATTCATCTTTATTTGATGCCACATAATTATCTCATTCGAGTGGGAGAAATTTGAAGAATAATGTTACATAATTTGTTTATCTATGCACGATTCCTCAAACTATTGCGAATGAGAATAATTCTGATTTGAGTGGGAGCTTATGAGATACTAAGAATTCGTTTCAAAGAAATCTCAATTACGATAAAGAAGTTGTCGTTATAAACCCTATTCGATATGAGATTGAATAAGAGAAGCTCTAACATGACATCTAAAAGTCAAATGGATCAAAAATAATGGAATAAGAATTGGAGTGAGTATCCTGAAGTTACAAAGGTCAACATGTGGCATAAGGCTACAACCAACAAGAAAAGTTTACTTTGTGAGAACCTCGTATCTTGTTATAATTTCACCAAGTTAGGTTGATTCTAGCCATAATGACAGGAAATAGACCGTAAATTACATTATATCATTGTTAATAGTCTTAACTTCTCAATGAAGAACTGTAGCAAGAAATCAATGTGTAGATTTTTTAAACAATGGCCACAAACATATGGTTTGTAGATTTTTTGAATTAATCTATGGCGTCAAATAGTCTTTAAGAAAATGATATATGTACTTTCACAATGTAATCATATCGAATGATTTCATTATGATCAATAAGGATCATGAGTATGTACTAAAAGGTCTAAATATTTATTTTATCGTTATACGTTGATGATATTTTGTGGGTTGAATAAATAAGAAGAATGTTATTGTGAGAGAATTTTCATGTATTCTTGAAATTAGAATTTCAAGAGATTATTCATGGAAGTTAATATCTCTTTCACAAGAGCTTATATTAACAAGATCCTTAAACGTGTTAAATAATCTCACTGAGAATCTTATGGTGAGTATTGAGCATATATTTTTGTCCTTAGACTCCAATATGAAATGAGCAAATGAAGTTTGTTGTTTATGCGAATAATGTTGGAAATCATTTGTACGTTATGCAATGTACAAAGTTGATTAATTTCCATTTAAGATGGAAAGCAATTGAAAAGCCATGAAAATGATACTAAGGTATCTAAGTAGTAATGTTATCTTATTGTTCTTTAATGAAAATGATTTGAAATCAAAAGGTTGTACACATATTGACTAGGTTGTTATCTCATGGAGTAACAAGAATTAGTCATATGAAGCCTTGTTTACAATGGAGGCTGATTTTTAATGTCAACTAAGGTTCAATAAGCTGTGTAGCTTAACCAATCTTTTGAGAAACTTGGAGTTTATAACAAAGTTATCGATTGAGTAATAGTTTACTCAAATAATTAGTACTTTGTAGTTCATTCCAAGGTCCATTGTAAGTCAAGCACATAGTTGTAAAATGCATCATTACTTAGAGACATGGTTGCAAGAGTTTTAGTAAATATGTAGTACATATCTACGAATGAAATGGTTGTAAATCATTTAAGAAATCCATGCCTAGAGAGATATATTTATGTGACATGTCACGTCTCAGGGGTTGCGTAGATTTTGAGATTATATTGAGTTTTATTTTTCCCAACATATTTAGTGTTTGATATCCATGACAATGTGTTTGTCAAATCTTATATACAAAGTATTATTGTGAGAAAAGTATGTCGGACAGATTAGAGATCAGCTCACTCACATGGGTGATCAGATCTGTCACTTTAGTAGTGACTGGTGAAGTAGCGCATTTTAAGTACATTGTCTGAGTGACAACTGAGCACAAACTTAAAATATTTGATGCTACAGTTGTAAGGTTTACAACAATATGTGAATTATTTAAGTTTCACATCATCTGTCATATATATCCAGATGTGAGTTATTGTGAGAAAGATGTGTTTTTATGAGTAGATAGTGAACTCGAGTTTGAACATTGAGTATGTTTAAGCAATCATATGTGCAACATTGATTTAAAGACATACCTCCATAGGAAAAGGAGAAATGTTGCAGCATGTGATTCATACCACATGTGATCAAACGACCAATAAGGGAAATAGAAGAAAAGATCTCTACTTCTATGTAATGTGAGTCCCTTGAGGTATTAGTAACCTCAATTAATATCCTTATGACTTTTTCTTGTCTCTTGAGGCTTAGTTTGATGTTTGCTATCTTAAGGTGTTGCTTAAGGGTTATGAGCGATTCGACCTGGAGGGACGTTCTTAGAAAAGCAAGTCGAGTTAAGGCCAAAGGATTCTAAGAAGAAGGAAGATCATTTGAAGTTCACATTGATTTGTATTCACCGGCCGGCCAATTATCATGTCTTAGTGACAAGTCTTAGTGATAAATGATAATTGGGAATACAATATAGTTTTATGAGCAAAACTGAGATCATGTGAGTTATTAATGTGATTAATGATCTAGGATATTGCATACTAAATCTACTCTTGTCATTTTGTTTTGAGACGCTATATATTCCTAACAGATGTATAGCACATGTGCTCTCAAAGTATGCTGGTCGCACAGCCTAGTTTCTAGTATGAATGGTTTGCGTACTACACAGTATGTTTTTCAAGATATATGAGTATATCAAAATTGTTTGTGTGCGAGTGGGAGATGTTGAAAATAAATTGTATTTTCACCCACAAACTTTTTGAGTGGGAGTGGTTTGAGTGGAAGTGGTTGAAGTTGTCACTTTCATTTACAAACTTTTTAAAAGGTAACCCATTATAAGAAATGGCTCTAACTCATTGTTTGATTAACACAATTCAGTGAGAATAACATACACATATTGTTTTAAGAGATTGTGAGTATACTTGTTCAAGTGGAACATTGCAAACCGTTGAAGGAACTTAGGCAGTGAAACTTGAAAGCCTTCCTTTTGGTGATCGCTTTCCCGACCGGTGATATAAACAGTCGATCCTATTCGCTTTCGCTGCTCGTATTCGGTATGTCTTGAATCTATATTTTATCTATGTAACATCCCGCCTTTTTCCGTTTACTTTTCCGTTTAACTATTTAAATCCCGTTATATGTTTATAACATCTCCGGTTAATACGTGTTTTAAAAATATCTCGTCTAGGTATTTCACGCACCCGCAAACGAACTTGAGGGACTAGTTTCGCCAAAATGCCAAAGAGGTGACTAGCCTTTGACTAGTCAACCCCCACCCCCATCTTTTCTTTTTCATTTCCCTTTTCTTCTTCTACTTCCATATTTTCTCTAAATTCTCCAATTTCAAGAATCAACATCTAAATCAAATCGAGCAAGCATCCATCTAAACAAATTGCATATTCGGAATCCTCTCATCTTCCTCTTCGATTCCATACCGATTTCATCAAGTTTGGGTAACTTTCTAAAATCACTAGATTTTGTGTTCTTGATGTTTTTAACTTATAAAGTTGTTAATTAGTGTCTATGGCTCAAGTCTAACATGATTATATGATTTATATGCTCGATTTCGTTATTTGAAGTAACTAGCTTAAATATGAACTTTGGTGTGTTTGATTTGGTAATTTGGTTGCTTAAATGTTGTTGTTATGGTAAAGTGCAAGTATTAAATGTGTTACTAATAGCACTAGCTTCAATTTGATGTGTAGGTTGTTTTAGAAAACTTCATAAACTTGATTATTGGTTTTGGTGGATTTGGGTTAGGGTTTGATGAACTTGAAATGAACTTTTGATGCTTTGAATGACATGAAATGTTATTTGTAAGTGTTAGGTTGTATTGTATGCTTGATCACCTTCGAAACGGCATATCATTCATGTAAATTGGTTGCCGAATCATCGAATTTCATTTATGAACTTGAGTGCATTTAATGAGGAGCTTTGAATGTGATTTTGGTTGTTGTAAAAGTAAATGTGATGGATGAAATGTGTTTAGTTGTTTTCCTTGTCAAAATACCTTTTCGATGATATAAGATACATGCTTTGGTTGTTTGCGGGTCATAAATGGTGATTGGTTGAAGTTAGGTTCGTGCATAAAACATAAAAACTGCCAGAATTCTCTGCACAGGTAATGGCGCGGCGCGCCAAAGTGGTCTGTCCAACTTTGTCGATTTTCGAATAATGTTTGCTATGCTACGCACCTCCGATTCACATGTAACTTGTTCTAACATGCTCATATATGATTAAAAACCTCAGAAAAATAGTTCGGGACCCGACCCGAACGTGTTGACTTTTTCGTTGACTTTGACCGACCAAAGTTTGACTTTTTGTCAAACTTAACCAAATGATTATGCAACCTTCCTAACTTGTTTCTATACTTGTATCTTGCATGAAACTTGACAATTTGATTTCACATGCTACATAATCGAGTCGTAACGAGCCATAGGACTAATTGAACATCTTTGACCTATCGTGTTTACCGTTATTGATACGACCTATTTGTTTAGGTCAAGACTAGCACTATCCTTCGCACACGTTATTTTGTGAAGTACTTTTCGTACGTGCACTCAAGGTGAGATCATAGTCCCATCTTTCAAACAACTTTTATGCTTTAAACTATGGGATGAGAAACATATACGTATCATACTTTTATACATTGAACACAAGTACGAAAACGAACATTCCACGTACGGGTTTGAACGAAAATCCTCAATTCAATTATCATTAGTTACACTTGCAGGGTGTAAACGTGAACTTATATTATGTGATCACATGGGCTTGCCGAGCCTCATTCGGATGGTTCGCTACCGTTAGCGGATGAAATATATTTTCGGGTCTAGTGTATGTTCTAACACTACGCAAAGGGTGCAAAACAGTTAAGTTTAATAATTGGGTGCCCGCGAAACAAATAACAACTTTGGAATGCAAATGATTTTGATAATCATATTATATTAAATCTTGTGGTTCAAATGCAACGTTTACTAAAACACCTATGATTTCACCAACGTTTTCGTTGACAGTTTTCTATATGTTTTCTCAGGTCCTTGAAAGCTACTTGATACATGCTTCCGCACTCTTTTTGATACTTGCTTGGATGTCGAGTATGCATGCATAGTTGGAGCGACTTTTAACTACTTTAAATTGTGTCGCATAGGTTTCATTCGTACGTTAAACTTTGTATTGTAACTAATCTTTTGAACGACATTTGTAAACTTGAAACATCCCTTTACTTACGAAATGAATGCGACATATTTTGGTCAAACGTCATAATAAAGACTTATGACCACGCAACGGGACCGAAGTAGTCGGCGCCGTCAAACATGATTTGGTCGGGTCGCTACAGAATGCTTCGAATGGGGCGGCTTTTATACTCGCGTGATAACTATTGTTGTAAGAGAACTCGGCGAGAGGTAAGTGCTTGTCCCAAGCTTTTCCAAAATCAACCACGCAAGCTCGTAACATGTCCTCTAAGGTTTGAATTGTACGTTCGCTTTGTCCATCGGTTTGAGGATGATATGCGGTGCTCATGTCTAAACGCGTTCCCAACGCTTCTTGCAAGGTACGCCAAAATCTAGAAACAAAACGGCCATCTCGGTCGGAGATAATCGATAAAGGTACACCGTGTCGAGCTACGATCTCCTTTATGTAAAGTTGTGCAAGTTTCTCCATTTTGTCGGTTTCTTTCATAGCGAGAAAGTGTGCGGATTTGGTGAGACGGTCAACAATAACCCAAATGGTATCATAACCGCCCGTCGTTTTTGGTAACTTGGTGATGAAGTTCATCGTTATTCTTTTCCACTTCCATTGCGGGATTTCGGGTTGTTGAAGTAACCCGGACGGTCTTTGGTGTTCGGCTTTGACTTTGGAACATGTCAAACACTTGGAAACATAAGTAGCTACGTCCCTTTTGATGTTCGGCCACCAATATAGTTGTTTAAGGTCGTGGTACATCTTATTGGCACCGGGGTGAATCGAGTATCGTGACTTATGGGCTTCATCTAAAATAAGGCTTCGTAGGTCCCCATAACTAGGCACCCAAATCCTTCCGGCGTAATATCGGAGTCCGGTCTCCTTAATTTCGAATCGAGAGACGAGAATGTTCAAGAGCTCGTGTGAAAGGTTTTCATCCTTGAGAGCCTCATCTTGGGCTACCCTAATTTGGCTATTAAGGTTTGTGTGGATGGTGATGTTTAAGGCTCGGACACGAAGAGGCACCGCTCTTTCTTTTCGACTTAAGGCATCGGCTACTACATTTGCCTTTCCGGGATGGTAACGAAGCTCGCAATCGTAATCGTTTAAGGTTTCAATCCACCTTCGTTGTCTCATGTTTAGTTGCTTTTGGTCGAAGATGTGTTGGAGACTTTTGTGATCGGTAAAGATAGTACTCTTGGTTCCATAAAGATAGTGTCTCCACATTTTAAGTGCAAAGACAACGGCTCCGAGTCCGAGATCATGTGTCATGTAGTTTCGTTCATGAATTTTGAGTTGTCGAGAAGCATAAGAAATGACTTTCGTTCGTTGCATCAACACACACCCAAAACCATGTTTCGAGGCGTCGCAATACACAACAAAATCGTCATTGCCTTCGGGAAGTGACAAGATAGGAGCGGTGGTTAGCTTTGTTTTCAAGATTTGAAATGCGGATTCTTGTTCGGTCGCCCAATTGAATTTCTTTCCCTTGTGAGTTAAAGCGGTTAGAGGACGAGCAACCAAAGAAAAATCCTTGATGAATCTACGGTAGTATCCGGCGAGACCCAAGAATTGACGGATGTGAGTAGGAGTAGTAGGAGTCTCCCATTTACTAATGGCTTCGATTTTCGTTGGATCGACTTTAATACCTTGGTCACTTACAACATGACCAAGAAATTGAACTTCCTTTAACCAAAATTCACACTTGGAGAATTTGGCATAGAGTTGTTCTTGTCTTAAAAGTTCAAGCACAAGTCGGAGGTGTTCCTCGTGTTCTTCTTCGCTTTTTGAATAGACTAAGATATCATCGATGAACACGATAACGAATTTGTCAAGATACGGTTTGCACACGCGGTTCATAAGATCCATGAACACCGCCGGTGCGTTAGTGAGACCAAATGGCATTACAAGAAATTCATAACTACCATAACGAGTTCGGAAAGCGGTTTTGGAGACATCTTCCCCCTTAACCCTCAATTGATGATAACCCGAGCGGAGATCGATTTTTGAATATACACAAGACCCTTGTAATTGATCAAAGAGGTCATCGATGCGAGGAAGAGGATATCAGTTCTTAACCGTCAATTTGTTTAGTTCACGATAGTCAATGCACATTCGTAGGGATCCGTCTTTCTTTTTAACAAACAAAATCGGAGCGCCCCAAGGTGAATGGCTAGGTTGGATAAAACCACGATCAAGTAGTTCTTGGATTTGACTTTGCAATTCTTGCATTTCGGATGGAGCGAGTCTATATGGTGCACGTGCTACGGGTGCGGCTCCCGGAATAAGATCGATTTGGAATTCAACCGGTCGATGAGGTGGAAGACCCGGAAATTCCTCGGGAAATACATCGGAATAGTCACTAACAATTGGCACATCATCGATGTGCTTCTCATCGGACTCGACTTTCTTAACGTGAGCAAGGATCGCAAAACAACCCTTACGGAGTAGTTTTCTAACTTTAATACACGAAACGAGGTTGAGTCCGGTGCAACTCTTATCGCCACAGACGATCAAAGGTTCACCATTCTCGATAGGAATTTGGATTGCGTTAAGATCACAAAGGATGTGAGATTTCGTTTTGGCTAGCCAATTCATACCGATTATTACATCGAAACTTCCTAGTTCTATGGGTATCAAGTCAATTTCAAACTCATTACCCAAAATGTTTAACGTACACCCCCGGTAATATTTGTCGGCACTCAATAGTTTTCCGTTGGCCACTTCAATGGTATAAGTGGTATCTAGTGGAAGTGGTGGAGTATTAAAAGAATGAGTCAAAGTCTTGGATACAAAACTCTTATCGGCACCCGAATCGAATAAACAAGTAACATAAGTGTTGTTGAGGAGAAACGTACCCGCGACTAATTCATTGTCATCTCGGGCTTCCTCGGTGTTGATGTTGAAAGCTCGTCCGCGCGTGTTGGTGTTGGCTTTCTTCTTCGGACACGCATTTCTAAAATGACCCGACAAGTACCCGATTTTGGTGCATTGGGCACCTTTTGAGCGACGGGGGCGGCACTTCTACAATCGTTGTGTAAGACCCGAATATTTATTTTGTATACTTGTTTATAAAAGACATATGAGATCAGGTTTCGTTTAATATTTATATGGAATTAATATGCAAAGGAATCTGGTTCAGCTGTGTTGCGCGCCGCGCAGGGTTGGGGCGCGCCGCGCCGATTGCTGCTGACAGAACCCTCTTTATTTTTAATTGCTTTAATGAGGGGTAAAAGGGTAAAATCACATGGGGCCGGATTTGTGAGGCTTATGAGCTAGTTTGGATCAGTTTTGGATCCCATTCACATCCACTCATCATCTTCATCCATTCTTAGAGAGAGAGAGAGAGGCTTAGAGAGAGATTGAAGGTTTTGGTGAGGAAGAAGCTCGAATCGTTCAAAGTCTCGGGTTTTAAAGTTGTTCTCCTCGTTCCTAGCTACGTTGTGGTGGTATTGGTAAGCTCAAACTCCGAATTTCATTTGTTTAACTTGATATTCAATTTAGGGTTTTGAGTTAATTTGTTGAGTAACCCACTTAGGTGATGAAATGGGTTTATGGTGACTAGTTATTCTTGTCACTTGGCGGGTTTTGGGTTGGATGACGATTTGGCCTTGATTAGGCTTTGGTTTGGAGTTTAATCACTAGGTATAGTGATTATTGAAGTATTGGAACCCATTTAGGGTATTATGGGTGACTAATTGTGACTTTGGGTCAAATTAGGTTTTGGTGGTAATTATGACCCGATTGGCGAATTAATGAGGTTTATAAACTTAAAATGGATTAAGTTGAAGTATTAAACCGAGTTAAATGTGTTTTGGTGTCAAACTTGTAAAGGATGAGATTTTGACCTTTATGGGTCAAAATTAGGGTTTAAGTGTCAAAATGGGTATGACACGTGTTTAACACTTGAGTTCGGGTTTATTTAGCATATTATGACCATTCTCACTTGTGTTAGTGATTATTGGTTAGTTCGGATACGGTTTGTGCTTGGAAGTGCATTTGGGTCGAAATTGCACTAAGGGTCGAATTGGGTGGTTTGTAAATCCATCCTAATTGTGTTGTGATATTTGTGATAATGGAATAGGTACTTTCCATTGACGAGTTGCGGATTACTTGGAAGCTTTCTTCAAGACTTCAAGGTGAGTGATAATATCCTATGTGCATATGTATGTGTAGGATGGGTGCGGGTCGGGTGAAATGATTCTCGGTTATAGAGCTCACTTCACATATAGGTGGACTTGATGGACTTGTGTATAAGTCTAATTGGCACGGTTGTGCGTTTTGGTTGACCATCTTTGGCGAGGTGCACATTATCACACATGGTTGTGATTTGGTTGTTATAACCCTAATGGCGAAGGGTTGATATGGTTGTGTTGTGGATGACCCCGATGTGGTGGATTTTATAATCCCGTGACCGTGGGCTTTAGTAATGAGAAATGAATCTCGGGTAGTGCGGATTCATGGTGACTCGGGTTGTTCGGTCACCTTATTGAGGTAGTGGATCTCGGGTAGTGCGGATTCACGATGACTCGGGTTGTTCGGTCATCTTATGGTTGAGAAGTGAATTTCGGGTTGTGCAAATTCACAAGGCTCGGGTTGTTCGGCCAATGTTCGTGTGATTGAGGTTAAGGGGTTAACCTTGTGTATTATTATTATTGTATTATATTAATGTGTTGTTGTGTTGTAGCTAACCCTCCGGGTGTAGCTATTTGGCGATGTTTACTTTGTCGTTGGTGGACTATCTTTTGTGTTGTATCTTTAGCTCGTTGCTTAGATCGTACGGTATGCTTAGTGTAGATGCTTTATACTTGGATGCTTCGGTATGCGGTATTTGTTTTGTGTGGCGTATTCATTTTATACATATATATGTATGTAGTATATTATCATTCACTAAGCGTTAGCTTACCCTCTCGTTGTTGACTCTTTTTATAGATTGCATGCTGATGGTGGCTCGGGTAAGCGCGAGGATTAGAGGACTTGCATAGTTTGCGTAGAAGGCTTGCTTTTGGATTTATTAGGATTGGGTAGCGTATACCCAATCGCCATGCTCGGCTTTGTTTTGTATTAAAAGTCGTATGGTCGAAAATTGTATTTTGATACTTAAAGGGTAATTTGGGTCGATGTGGGCCCCGCTTCGTAAACATAATTTTATTAATAGAACGTGCTAGTTTTTATATATGGAACATGGGGTTAAAAGCGTTACGCCTAAATATGTCGGGAACTAGTCAAACATTTTCGCATTTAAAGACTTTCCGGACAGTCAAGTTTGGCGCGCCGCGCGGCCTATATGGCGCGCCGCGCCAGGTGGCAGTTCAGCAAAATTTTTTTTTTTTTTTGTGATTTTACACGGTTTAATCGCGGGTTGGTTTGGGTTGTTACAAGTGGTATCAGAGCATGGTCTAAGGGATTTAGGTGACTTAAGATAGGTGCCTAGACTTAGACTTTTGTGTGCGCGTAATTTGTTGCGGGACTTGTAGGATTACGGGTCAGGAACGGGTTTAGTTAGTGCCTTGTTTATAGGTCGACTAACGTGTATATTAGTAATGCGGATATTATTAATATATTATTTGTGTTGTGGTGTAATTCTCGCGTGTGCTTCTATCGCGTAGAATTTTGTTTGTGTTTGTTTATAGCATCGAGCGAGGCGGTCGTTGTACTAACGAGTCGATGCGGCGTGCGTGCGTAATAAGAACTTGCAGACCTTATTACGGGTGCAAATCGTGTCTAACAAGTGATGTACGACGAGTGTTTAGCAAGATGGGAGGGTGTTGTGCGTGTCGTTTTATACGTGCGTGGACTAATCGTTTTGCATTCTTTAGAATGACGACGCGAAACGAGACCGAGACGAATGACACGGAATTTAACGCTAGAGTTACGGCCGCCGTTGCGGAGCAAATGAGGGCGTTTCGAGAAGAAATGGATGGGAAGTATTCCGAATTCCAAAATAGGGGTGAAATGGAGCGTTGTCTTAAGAGCTTCATGAGGACTAAACCCCCTATGTATGATGGGAAACCGGATCCTTTGGTGAGTACGACTTGGGTTTCGGATGTCGAAGGGTGTTTTCGTACTATGGAATGCCCACCCGAGAAAAAGACGAGACTCGCTACTAGTTTGTTGCGAGGTAGGGCGAAGGATTGGTTGGATGGCAAGATTGATCTTGTCGGTGGTGAGACGTTTATGGCATTATCATGGGACGAATTTAAGGAGGAATTCTTCGAGGAGTTCCGAACTTCAGCCGATTTATCGGAATTGCGTTGTGAGTTGCGAAATTTGCAACAGGGTTCTATGGACTTGAATACTTTAAAGACGACTTTTATGTCGAAGGCTCGTTTTTGCCCGGAATATTTGGGGAACGATCGTTTGTTGATGGAGGATTTCTATCGAACTTTGAGCGATGACTTGAAAAGCAAAATTAGCCGGGGTTACGCGAAGTCGTTTGCAGAGTTATTTGCGGTGGCTAGAGGTTTCGAGTCTTATACGCGATCGAAAAAGGCCGAACCTTCAAGTGAGAGAAGGGTTATTTCTTATGGTGCTCCGAGTAAGAGGACTAAGGGTCCGAGTGCGAGTACGAGTAATGTGGTAAAGGGCGCGGTGGATTCTCGTGCGCCTAGGTGTTTCAATTGTGGCGTTAGGGGTCACAAGTTGTGGGAATGCACAATGCCGAGAAGTGATGACGGAATGTGCTACTATTGTCATAAAGAGGGACATCGCAAGCCGGATTGTCCCGAGTTGGCGGCGGCGAATGCCGCAAGGAGACGTTGAGGTACGTTTCGTTTTAATAAATATGTCTTTTGAATATTTATTTATGTGGCGTTTAGGTTCGGATTTGTTAGATGCATTGTGTTGTGCATGTTATTGTTAAGGGTGACGTTCCTAATGGAAGTACCCTGTGACGATGTTTGATTTTTGGGACGAAGGGCGTAAGACTTGGTGCAACCAAGCATTCCTTAGTATTTGGGAAATGTTACTACCAAGCCACGGAAATGGATTTGGTGTTCGATTGTTATGCGCGTGTTCGCTTCTGTGTTGAAGTGATGAACCATGGGGTTCGTCGGGTGATTGGAACCTTTGAGATCGAGTGTTTAAAATCTTGACGTATGTTGGTAATGGAGTCTTTATGACGCGACATTAGGTGCCTCTTTTATACCTACTAGCGTGGTGTCGACTCCGATTGTGTTGTGGTTACATTGTACTTAGGGTCCCGGGAGAAACCCTTAGGTACATAAGTGACTAAGTGAAACTTGACAAACTAAAGCAATTGGATAATTGCGAGGGTATGGTTTGTGTAATCGTGCTACACTTTTCGTTCGAAGTGTTTAAGGATTGATTGAAATCCTTTGTATGCTCAAGGTTGGAGCAAGGTGTAGTGATGGGTCGTGTGTACCCAATCGTAGGTAAAGTCTACCTTTGGTAGCATTGTACGGTTGTACGAGTTGTGAGATAGGAACGTGGTTCCAAGTGGGGGAGTCGCACTCCCGCACGAGGAAGTTTTAGTGTGATATTTCGGATGATGCTTTTGGTAGATCCGGAAATTTTTGTCGAGACCTAGTTTTGGTCGATTTGTGGTAGGGTACGATTTCGGATAAATTGTACTTATGGTTTGGATTGGAATTACCACCGAGGTGGTAAGGTGGTAAATCTCGTTGAGAGATAATGGACGTGTTTGGTGAGCAAGGTGAAATCCTTCGGTTAAGGAAGGTGTGTGTCGGGTTCTCTTTTGGAGAATTCTTGTTCGGTACCTATGCTTGATATAGGTGGTTCTTGCTCGATTATGGTATGTGATTGATGAAGCATGACTTTCGGAGTCCGCTGACTTCATCATGGGATTGACGATTAATGAAGCATGATCTTCGGGTCCGCTGACTTCATTATGGTATGGTTGATTGATGGAGCATGATCTTTAGGGTCCGCTGACTTCATCATGGGAGTACGTGATTGATGGAGCATGATCTTTAGGGTCCGCTGACTTCGTCATGAGCGTGGTGTTGAGATCGGTGAAGCATGATCTTCGGGTCCGCTGACTTCATCCGGTATTGAGATTGGTGGAGCATGACCTTCGGGGTCCGCTGACTTCATCAAGAGAGTTGTGTTGTGGGACGTGAATATCGGGTTGTTCGTATTCACAATATTTCGGGTAGTACGATTGTCCCTGTTGGTTGGGCTCATAGTTTGAGGTAGTGAATGTCGGGTAGTTCGGATTCACTAAGGCTCGGGTTGTACGGCCATCCTCGGTTACACTATGTGGCAGTGGTAGTGAATATCGGTTTGCGCGTATTCACGATGACTCGGGTTGTGCGGTCATTCTGTTGTGAGATATATGGATTGGGTTGGTGGATTTCGGGTTGTGCGAATTCACTAAGGTTCGGGTTGTTTCGACCATCCTCCATATGTGTTTTGGCTCGGGTTGTTTCGGCCATGTTGAGTTGTGATCTATCGGTTGTTTTATACACCGATGGTGGAGTCATGAGGACCGTGTGGTTTGATCTATTGGTTGTTTTATACGCCGGTAGTGGGGTCGTGAGGACCATGTTGTGTGATTAGTGATGTGATAGCCGTGTTTCGCTCACATGTTGTCACGGGTGTGACGAGAGTTGATTTTGTACACCTTCGGGTTTAGCGTTGCCATAGTCGTTTTGGACGCTATCGGTTTCTAACCGTTGGATTATGATGTTACAGTAGTGGCGTATTGGTCGTATAGCGCACTACAAAGGATGTCTAGTGATTGGTGTTATCCGCAAGGATTCGTTTGGTTCGGTCTTCATCGTTTCGGATTGTTGACTTTAGGTTGAGACTTGGTTGCTTTTAGCGTTGTACTCGGTAATAGTACACTAAGGAATTAATATCTCGGTATGAGATTGGTTGGGTTTTTTCCCAGTGTTAGGGAATGAGCATGGTGTTAGTGCTCGGATTGTGGATTTGATAAATCGCGGGTGACGATTTAGTTGTGGAAGGCGATTCGTTGGAAAAAATTGCTTAGGAAAGTCGGATTGGACTTATGCTGAGGACCGTAGAGTGGAGTCCGTTTGGTCAAGTGATGAGGATCACGAGGACGTGATCGAGTTTTAAGTGGGGGAGAGTTGTAAGACCCGAATATTTATTTTGTATACTTGTTTATAAAAGACATATGAGATCGGGCTTCGTTTAATATTTATATGGAATTAATATGCAAAGGAATCTGGTTCAGCTGTGTTGCGCGCCGCGCAGGGTTGGGGCGCGCCGCGCCGATTGCTGCTGACAGAACCCTCTTTATTTTTAATTGCTTTAATGAGGGGTAAAAGGGTAAAATCACATGGGGCCGGATTTGTGAGGCTTATGAGCTAGTTTGGATCAGTTTTGGATCCCATTCACATCCACTCATCATCTTCATCCATTCTTAGAGAGAGAGAGAGAGGCTTAGAGAGAGATTGAAGGTTTTGGTGAGGAAGAAGCTCGAATCGTTCAAAGTCTCGGGTTTTAAAGTTGTTCTCCTCGTTCCTAGCTACGTTGTGGTGGTATTGGTAAGCTCAAACTCCGAATTTCATTTGTTTAACTTGATATTCAATTTAGGGTTTTGAGTTAATTTGTTGAGTAACCCACTTAGGTGATGAAATGGGTTTATGGTGACTAGTTATTCTTGTCACTTGGCGGGTTTTGGGTTGGATGACGATTTGGCCTTGATTAGGCTTTGGTTTGGAGTTTAATCACTAGGTATAGTGATTATTGAAGTATTGGAACCCATTTAGGGTATTATGGGTGACTAATTGTGACTTTGGGTCAAATTAGGTTTTGGTGGTAATTATGACCCGATTGGCGAATTAATGAGGTTTATAAACTTAAAATGGATTAAGTTGAAGTATTAAACCGAGTTAAATGTGTTTTGGTGTCAAACTTGTAAAGGATGAGATTTTGACCTTTATGGGTCAAAATTAGGGTTTAAGTGTCAAAATGGGTATGACACGTGTTTAACACTTGAGTTCGGGTTTATTTAGCATATTATGACCATTCTCACTTGTGTTAGTGATTATTGGTTAGTTCGGATACGGTTTGTGCTTGGAAGTGCATTTGGGTCGAAATTGCACTAAGGGTCGAATTGGGTGGTTTGTAAATCCATCCTAATTGTGTTGTGATATTTGTGATAATGGAATAGGTACTTTCCATTGACGAGTTGCGGATTACTTGGAAGCTTTCTTCAAGACTTCAAGGTGAGTGATAATATCCTATGTGCATATGTATGTGTAGGATGGGTGCGGGTCGGGTGAAGTGATTCTCGGTTATAGAGCTCACTTCACATATAGGTGGACTTGATGGACTTGTGTATAAGTCCAATTGGCACGGTTGTGCGTTTTGGTTGACCATCTTTGGCGAGGTGCACATTTTGTGTGCACATTATCACACATGGTTGTGATTTGGTTGTTATAACCCTAATGGCGAAGGGTTGATATGGTTGTGTTGTGGATGACCCCGATGTGGTGGATTTTATAATCCCGTGACCGTGGGCTTTAGTAATGAGAAATGAATCTCGGGTAGTGCGGATTCATGGTGACTCGGGTTGTTCGGTCACCTTATTGAGGTAGTGGATCTCGGGTAGTGCGGATTCACGATGACTCGGGTTGTTCGGTCATCTTATGGTTGAGAAGTGAATTTCGGGTTGTGCGAATTCACAAGGCTCGGGTTGTTCGGCCAATGTTCGTGTGATTGAGGTTAAGGGGTTAACCTTGTGTATTATTATTATTGTATTATATTAATGTGTTGTTGTGTTGTAGCTAACCCTCCGGGTGTAGCTATTTGGCGATGTTTACTTTGTCGTTGGTGGACTATCTTTTGTGTTGTATCTTTAGCTCGTTGCTTAGATCGTACGGTATGCTTAGTGTAGATGCTTTATACTTGGATGCTTCGGTATGCGGTATTTGTTTTGTGTGGCGTATTCATTGTATACATATATATGTATGTAGTATATTATCATTCACTAAGCGTTAGCTTACCCTCTTGTTGTTGACTCTTTTTATAGATTGCATGCTGATGGTGGCTCGGGTAAGCGCGAGGATTAGAGGACTTGCATAGTTTGCGTAGAAGGCTTGCTTTTGGATTTATTAGGATTGGGTAGCGTATCCCCAATCGCCATGCTCGGCTTTGTTTTGTATTAAAAGTCGTATGGTCGAAAATTGTATTTTGATACTTAAAGGGTAATTTGGGTCGATGTGAGCCCCGCTTCGTAAACATAATTTTATTAATAGAACGTGCTAGTTTTTATATATGGAACATGGGGTTAAAAGCGTTACGCCTAAATATGTCGGGAACTAGTCAAACATTTTCGCATTTAAAGACTTTTCGGACAGTCAGGTTTGGCGCGCCGCGCCAGGTGGCAGTTCAGCAAAAAAAAAAAAATTTGTTTGTGATTTTACACGGTTTAATCGCGGGTTGGTTTGGGTTGTTACACGTTGGCCACATGACCACCCCTTTGGCACCGGTGGCAAAATAGATTGCTACATTCACCATAGTGGTGTTTGTGGCATTTGTTGCAAAAGGGTTTATTTCCGCCATAACTTTTCTTGGCGTCGGAGGTGAAAGGCTTTTTGGTGAAGTTGTTGTTGTAGTTGTTGCTTGATTGGGGGGCTTCCCATTTTCTTTTGTTGCCGCCCGATTTATCCTCGGCCTTAGGTGCCGGAACTACGATTTCGTCAACCGTTTCGATCAATTGGCGGGCCATGTTCAAAGCTTGTTGTAGGTTAGCGGGTTTGGATGACATCACTCCTTGTTTGATGCTCTTTGAAAGACCATCCATATAGAGTTCAACCCTTTGAGATTCGGGGTTCACGAGGTTGGTACACATCAAGGATAGCTCGGCGTATCGTTGATTGTAGGCCTTGAGATCGTTTCCGACCGCCTTTAAAGTCCTTAGCTCTTGTTCGAGCTTTCGGGTTTCTTCACGAGGGAAAAATTCGACGATCATTCTCTCTCTCAAATCGGCCCAAGAGAGGGCGTGAGCTTCATCGGTACCCACCGATTGTACATACGTGTTCCACCACGTGAGGGCGATACCGGCAAAGGTGTGGGTGGAATATTTGACTTTATCTTGGTCTCGACAACCGCTTATGCTAAAAACGGCTTCCGTTTGTTCGAACCATCGAGTGAGTACAACCGGTCCCACGGTTCCATCAAAAGTGTGAGGTTTGCACCCCATGAAGGCTTTGTAGGAGCACCCTTCGCTTGAGTTACCGGCCCCTTGATTGTTGTTGTGGTTGTTGTTATTGTTGGAGGAGTGATCGGCCATGGCCGCTTCCACGGCGGTGGCTATCATTCGTTGTAGTGCTTGTTCGGGAGTATGGCGTGGCACACGACGAGGAGGCATTGTTCCTTCAAAACACAAGAATACCGTTGATTAGTATTCTTAATAAGACTAACCATGATATGGAATAAGGATAGAGAGAAATTTTTCCTTGACTCGTCTTAAATTCTTTATGTCATAATGTCGGAATGTTCATATGAGTCACCGTAATATAATCCCGGAAATTATATTACCCTAATTCATATGTGCATTCGACACTAATTCATATAGTCAAGGTGGCGCGTCAATTGAATCAAGTAACGTGAGATTAAGATTGAATAAGAATTAGATATGATAGGCGAGTTCGAGTATAATGCACAAGTAGTCAAGTAATTCCTACTTCAAGTCTATATGCCGGTTGTAGTCTAGACTCACCAATGTACCATGTGACTCGGAGTCGACACCAATGAACTCTAAATCCCTACAACCAACGCTCTGATACCATCTGTAGCACCCCAAGTAAAACGTTCCCCGTAGCATGATATTGTCCGCTTTGCAGAGATAGGGACGTACCCTTGTCTCTCCCGTAGGTTGCTCACGGATTTTTCTTGGCCACCAAACACGACGAGCACTTTTCCAGTAGGTCACCCATCCTGGTAGTGCTCTCGCCTGAGCACGCTTAACTGCAGAGTTCTCATGGGATCTGCTGCGCTTGTGGTCCCAAAACGCGTCATGCTAGGAAAGGTCTCCACACCCTTATAAGGCATGCTTCGTTCCCCTCTCCAACCGATGTAGGACGGATGTAACACGGATGTTATAATCTTTCATCTTTGTTTGGCTTGATCATTTTCTAATGATCTTGCCTTCGTTTTATAGCATTCGATATTTTAGCCGAGAAAAAAAAAATGTTTATATAATCTCATATGTATTAAATTAAATTGAAAGAATATATTGTAACTTTGGGTTCTACTGCATACTTCAGCCGTACCCGTGACCAGGGGTGTCTTCGGTGCATGTGTGAAGTGTGCAGTCGCATAGGGCCCCAAATTTTTAAGGGGCCGAAAATTTTGAAAAACCTAGGTAATAATTCATCTATTCGTACATCGTAACAGAATATCTTACTTGCGGTCTATCATCCTACAAGAAAAACTTAATAGATTGATGTTTATAGGTATTAAAAACAATATAATGGGAGTATTGACTATAAAGAGTTGACCAATTACTTCGTTACAAAAAATGTTTGGATTACGGTTTATATAAACAATAGTGTAACTATAACGAGTTGACAACTATTTGAGAATAACACTTTGCAACGGTTGCTTTGAAGTTTTTAATTCTATTGATTACGCTATCATAGTATTATATATTATACGTATTGAAAAAATTAGCAGTTATAGGGACCACTTTTAAGTTTCAAACAGGGCCTCCGAAATTAGTGAGACGGCCATGTCCGTGACACTACATGTTGAGTTTTAGATTATCACGCTAACTTTAATCCTTATCAAATCAATATCAATATCAATATTATCTTTTCTTTATACACTAAAATATAATCTAATCGATTGAAATAGAATTTAAACATGAGACAGATATAGTATGACTTACGCTGAACTAACAATTATATATAACAACAAATCACAAGAAACGAACCTTCTTGTAGTAATTGAAAAAATTAAACAACTACAAATTATGAAATTAACTAACCTTCTTGAAGAGCTTGTCATCGTCTTTTAAGAGGTTGATACAAGAGAGATGACTTTATCAAAGATGAAAAATGAAACATTATGTTATACAGTGAACACTATATATGAATTATTTTTGACATAATTACGCGAAGAGTCCCTGTGATTTACACATAATATGTGCTCAGTCTCCAGATTATTTTTCTTGCATTGACAGTCCTTATGGTATGCACATCTTGCGCGTCCGTAAAGACTAACAGTCAGTTACAAACTATGTTTAATCACCTCACATGCATTGCACATGAGGGTAGATCTATCATTTTGCTTTTATCATCACCTTCATCTTAATATTCATCTTCATCCATAAAATACACTTCTCAAACCCTAATTTTTCAACTTCAAACCTATTTATCAATTTAAATCACAATCTTACAAATCACCAAATCAAAAATATTCTCTTAGATCAAACTCTACCAAAACCCTAAATCCAACCTAACCAAAATACCAAAATCATACCATACCAATCTCTCTTAACTATTCTGAATTTTAAACAATAAAAAATATAAACAAATTCATCGAACAAAAACAATACTTGAATATGAAATCATAAGTATCCTTCGATCAAAAAACCAAAAAACTTAAATTTGAACATAAACATAATGTTCCTACACCATGTATACAAACATCTGGGTATATAAACAACATGGAATGTCTCGATTTAAAACTTGTATACTTAAATTCTGTACTTCAATTCTTCAATGACAAAAACACATTGTAAATAAAAACAAAATGAACACAGAAAAATTTATATATATATATATATATATATATATATATATATATATATATATATATATATATATATATATAGTGGTAGGATCAAGAGGGAAGTAACCAATCGGGGGGAAGCGGAGGGAAGCAAAAACCTTTTTTTTTTTTGTTTTTTGAAAAAACTTTGTTCACGAACATTATAGATGGGATGAAAATATGAACATTTAGTAGAGACACTTTGTGATAAATGTTTTTATTTTCGCGGGAAAACGCTTGAAGAAGTAATATATAACAATTATCGTATTTTTCGAGCGTATGTTGAGGTTTTAGCTATTGGGGTTTAGATATTAGGGTTTATAGGGTTTAGATATTAGGGTTTAGAAATTTAGGGTTTAGGGTTTAGATTTAAGATTTAGATTTAGTTTTTAACACGAACGGTTTAGAGTTTAGGGTTTAGGGTTTGGTGTTTTGGGTTTATGGAATAAACCATAAACCCAAAACACCAAACCTCAAACCCTAAACCCTAAACTCTAAATCGGGCTAAATTTTACTTCACAAAACATGAAGAAGAAAAAAACGTTCATATTCTTCACGAACAATATTATCTTGAATGTTATTTCTGTCGATCGTTTTCCCGCCTAAATAATAACATTCATCACGAAGTGTCTCTTCTAAATGTTCATATTTTCGTATGATCTTGATGACGGAAAAAAAAAATTCCAAAAAAAAAACGAAAAAAAATAATAATTTTGCTTCCCCCCACTTCCCCCCGATTGGTTACTTCCTCATTGATCCTGCCCCTACAGAGGCGGACCTTCAAGGGAGGCGTGGAAGGGTGCCAGCCCTCCCAATATTTTGCGTTATTACTAGAAATTTAATATTATACAGGTTTAAAAAATAAAACTTTTATATATTAGCCCTTCCAGAATATTATAACTAGCCTTTCCAAAATACGTTGGAATATTTTCGCCCTCTCAGTAGTAAAGTTCAAGATCCGCCACTGTGCCCCTATATATATATATATATATATATATATATATATATATATATATATATATATATATATATATATATATATATATATAGTGGTAAGATCAAGAGGGAAGTAACCAATCGGGGGGAAGCAAAAACTTTTTTTTTTCGTTTTTTGAAAAAACTTTGTTCACGAACATTATAGATGAGATGAAAATATGAACATTTAGTAGAGACACTTTGTGATAAATGTTTTTATTTTGGCGAAAAACGCTCGAAGAAATAATATATAACAATTATCGTGTTTTTCGAGCGTATTTTGAGGTTTTGGCTATTGAGGCTTAGATATTAGGGTTTATAGGGTTTAGAAATTTAGGGTTTAGGGTTTAGATTTAGGATTTAGATTGAGTTTTTAACACAAACGGTTTAAAGTTTAGGGTTTAGGGTTTGGTGTTTTGGGTTTATGGAATAAACCCAAAACACCAAACCCTAAACCCTAAACTCTAAATCGGGCTAAATTTTACTTCACAAAACATGGAAAAAAAACGTTCATATTCTTCACGAACAATATTATCTTGAATGTTATTTTTGTCGATCGTTTTTCCGCCTAAATAATAGCATTCATCACGAAGTGTTTCTTCTAAATGTTCATATTTTCGTGTGATCTTGATGCCGGAAAAAAAAATTCAAAAAAAACGGAAAAAAAAAAAAATTTGCTTCCCCCCGATTGGTTACTTCCTCATTGATCATGCCCCTATATATATATATATATATATATATATATATATATATATATATATATATATATATATATATATATATATATATATATATATATATATATATATGAGGAATATTCATTTGAGTCCATAAATTAAGTTGAGATTCAAGGGACCAATGAGAGCGCGACATGTGTCGCGAAAATCACATGTGATTGAAAAAAAAAAATCAAAAATTTTTTTTTTCAAAAAAAATTTTTAAATTTTTTTTTCGAAATTTAAAAAAAATAACATGTGATTGAATTGTACAATCACATGTGATTGAATTGTACAATCACATGTGATTGGATTTGCCATGCATAATCACATGTGATTGGGTTTACAATCACATGTGATTGACATGCATAATCACATGATTTTTTAAAAAAAAAATTTCGAAACAAAAATTAGGAAAAAAAATTCAAAATTTTTTTTTTTCGAAAAACAAATTTAAAAAAAAAAAGTTTTCGAATTTTTTTTTTCAATCACATGTGATTTTCGCGCCACATGTCGCGTTCTCATTAGTCCCTTTGTTTTCAAGCAAATTTATGGATGCAAGTGATTACAACTCATATATATATATATATATATATATATATATATATATATATATATATATATATATATATATATATATATATATATATATATATATAGTAATCGTTCAACACCATTTATTTCGAATCTGGATTTGTTAATTTTTGATTTTCATATACGTTCTACATCGTCGGATTCAAAAACACGCTCAGCAGTTCCATTGAATTTGATTATGTGTTCTCCACCGTCAACTAACGAACCAAAATTCCTTCGTTTCATACCGATCTAAAAATGAATTGAATTTATCGAACCTTATATAATAACCAGGTTCCTCATGTGGTGGTTTAACATATTACATATTTCGAAGTGGTTGTGAATCATTGTTAGTAAATAAAGAACTAAGGTTTCTAGTAGTTGTTAGTGAAATTAGAAATGGCCAATCGAGGTTTCATTAACCCCATTTGTATGGGTAAAATACGAGTGATATAGAGGTGAAATGTAAAAATTGTTTTCTATAACATTGATTTTTTGTTGATTTCAGTGTTTGGGCCAAACAAATTGGTTTACATCACTATTTTCTGTTCATGAAGCTATTCTTCAAATTAACACAGTGATATATCAGCTCTACATCACTATTTTCTGTTCATTTCCACTAATCTATTACGTTTCACTCCCAACCATCACACTTCACCATATTAATCAATAAATACACAATACAACTTTTGATGCAAATTGTACAACAAAATTTTACAAAGAATATGTGATGAGAAATGCTTGAAATTAACTAAATGGATAACTAGTTCATATTGGCAATGGTTTGACAATACACTCCCAATGGTGGCTCCATATTGGCACTATATTCACTAACCAAAGACATTCCCATCGAGAGTGGTCTAAAAAAACTTTGATTCTGTACACAATTACATTTTGATTTGGTTAGGATTTTTGGTTTTGCTTTTGATATACAAGTGGTTTGATTGGCTCGATTTGATCTTGTTTAGTAGAAATGGAAAATGGGGGAAGAAGAAATGGAAAAGGAAATGAAGGAATTACTCTCATGCACCAGACATGTGATCAAATTTAACGGGGTTTTTTGACGATCGTCAGTGTCAAGGATTATTCACATAAAATGTGCTAACTACGAGGACTGTCCACATAATAAGCATAGTTTAGGACTGAGTGCGTAATTTATACATACCACAAGGGCTATTCGCGTAATTATGTCTTTTTATTGTATTATTTTAATTTTAAGATGCTTCGTCCGTTTCCTTAAAGACAATGGTTACCATTTATCAAGAATATACGGATATTAGAGTTGATAATTTTATAGTAACCTGGATCTAGATACAATTTATTGTGATTTTAATATAGTACTTTAGGGTTTGTTCCAGAATTAAATCATGAAAGAAAAAAAAAATGAAGTGAAGAGGAGTGAAATGGAAGGAACTTGAATCTTTTCAATTTGAAAAGAAAGTTTGAAGGGAGAATTATGTTAAATCTATCCATTCACTTTCTCATTTCTTTTATGTTAAAACTTTAGAACACCAATTTCAATTAGTTTTTTTCTCATTCTTTTTCTTTCTCATAAAATTAAACTATGAAACAAAAACAAAGCCTTATTGTTATACTCTAGGCTTTAAATTTAAAATATAACCATGTTCATTCGAATAAAATGACATACATAAAACATATTTCTTTCCTCTACTCGAGAAATTTAAGGATCTTCGATCATTTCATAGCATATATTATATTATATAAAAATTAATATTAATTAATTAATTAGTACTCCATAATAACAATAAGAGTGCTCCCATCGGTACCGCCCAAGCTGGGCGCCGATGGAACCAAACCCGCCCAGGGGTCGCCCAGGCCTCCCGTCCATTTACAACATATTT